>NC_043961.1:19046372-19255401 GCF_902148855.1 Sphaeramia orbicularis | reverse complement strand
GTCTGGAACTTTCACCATCACATACTCGTTCTTGTCTTTGTTGATGTTCAGTGGAACAGGAAGCTCCTCGAACTACACAAAACAAAGGAAATCCCACAGCCCAGTCAGTTTTAGATCCAAAAACTTCATATTAAATATTTGATACTGAAGATAAACAGTCTAATCAGAAGTAAATGACCTTTTCTATGGTTTTAATTTGAGTCTTTGAAGTTAATATCATCATGATTCTATAGTCATGAGAACACAGACCGACAATAATCAGTCATTCTGCATTTGATACAAATAAACTGATCCCTTGAATGCTTCTAAAACTTCATGCTATTGTTTCTGATGGAAATGAAGGATGAGCAGGTTCCACTGGTTCCACTAGTAAAACCTCCACTAACCTCATCATCGGAGCTGCTTGAAGATTCCTCGGTGTTTCCTGTAGAAATAAGAGAAGACTTGTTACATTGGGCCAACTGCCCGTCGACTCAACTCGGCTCAACTCGACTTGACATAGGTGTTTCCACTGTGAGAGCAGGGAACCATCAGATACTGATAGCCCCGCCTTCATTGAGGCTGAAGTGATGCTAGGTGTGGATTGGTCAGTTCAGAAGTGTCACCGTACATTACCAGAACCAGAGTAAACAACTGTGTTCCTCTGATCATATATTATAACATGAAAAGCTATTATTATATTATTATTATTATTATTATATTATTATTATTATATTATTATTATCACTGCTACTTTCCAACTTGTTTCTGCAGGTACTTTCCAGTGTGCAATGGTGTTTTTTTTTTTTTTTTAGTTATAGTTATGTTATTGTATTGCTTATTTTCTTGTGGGGTTTCTCGTGTGTATGCTCAGTGTTGTGCCGCTTTTTGGAACTCAATTTCCTGAGGGCTCTGCCCAAGGGATCAATAAAGTTCTATCTAATCTAATCTAATCACTCCACCTGAAGTTCCACTGTTACCATGACAACCCACCGTCCTGACAACCAGAGCTCTGGTGGAAATGCTGTTTGTCAACTGAGTTAAACTGACACAGAAAGAACTTCATCTGATCATCAACCCTTCAGTTCAGTCACCACATGATTCCACATTTAAAGGGTTAAAGGATAAAGGGTTTGTCATGTCGGCTTTTGAACTTTGTCTGTCTTTTCTGTTTTGTTTGTCATTTCCTGTTTTTTTTGTTAAGTTTCCCTCATGTGTCTTGTCTGTTGTCTTTACTTCCTCTCCCTGATCGTGTTCACCTTTTCCCTGATTACCTGACTCCTCCCTGATTATCTCCACCTGTGTCCAATTGTCTTCCTACCCTCCTGTGTATTTAAACCCTCAGTCTTCCCTGTTTAGTTGCCAGTTTGTGCTCTACAACTTGTTTGTGTTCACTTACCAGCGTTTTTTGGATCCTGTTCGTTTGTCTGCCGTGTTTGACCTGTTTTCGTCCTTCGACCACCGATTCAGCCTGTTCCTATCCTGCCTGCTCGTTTTCGACCTGGTTCGCGTACCCGACTCTGTCTCTGCCTGCTCCCTTTAAATAGCTCAGCCTCCACCGATCACCTGTTCTTCGACCTCCGCCTGGATTACTACCGTGAGTCAGCCTGTCTCCCATGTACCGTTGCTTGTATGACTGTCTTTCCGTGTATGACCTGGCTTGTTTATTGACCACCCTCTGCTGTCCCTAGTGGGGATTCCATTGGGGTTTTCCCGGCTCGGCCAAGTCGGTCGCCTGTCGTTTCCACCCCGCCCAGATGTTTATCCCCGGAACCAGAGGCTCCACAGAAATTATATGTTCTCTGTGTTGTACCATTTTCCCTGTGAAAGTGTTTAATAAAAACACTAAACCTTATTGGTTACTTGTGGTCTTGCTTTGGGTTCAGCCTTTGTACTTAGCCTTTACAGGGTTTAAGGATAAAAGGGTTTAAGGTTTAAATATTTTAAGGATTTATGGGTTTGAGGGTTAAATGGTTTAACCCATTGAACCCTTAAACCATTTAACAGTATTAAGGGTTAAAGGTTTATGGGTTAACCTTTGACCCTTAAATCTCAGACCCTTGGCGGTGTCCGTCATACCTCCGGCGGTGGGCGAGGCTATGGCACTACGCTGCTGGCTGTAGTACTGGGCGATGGCATTGGCGTACATGTTGGCGTGGGCGTCAACGGCTGACAGCGGCGCTCGTCTGGCAAACAGCGTTCGATACCACTGACGGAGGTTCCGAGCTACAACAGACCCAACAGAAGGACAAAGTCAGGTTGGACGTACAATGAAAGGTTACTAGTAGACTCTAGTAGATCATCAAATAGATCCATTATTTTAGGCTGATTTATGGATAAACTTTGTATCCATTTTAAATCCAAACTGTAATTCACTGTATTTTTTATAAATGTGATGATTTTGTCCCAAACTGATGAGTTTGAATGTGGATTTGACATTTATGGACATGGACACCAGAGTCACGTCCTCATATTTCATAGATTTGTCCATATTTTTGTATTTTTATTTCTTATATTGTCCTTGAAGGTTGGTTTCAGTGTCAGTACTTACCCTTACAGTGGTTGATACCAATGGCGAAGCTGAGCATGAGCAGGATGATGATGGTCACGATGACCACAATGACCAAGTTAGTGTTGATGCTTAAATAAATGAAACACTGTTAACGAAGCCTGAAACACTTTCACCAATTAGACTAATGAGTGTTAATGAAACAATGGCTTTGAAACATTGACCTGCATCACCTTGGTGGACGGGACGGAGCAGGTCCGATGGGTTTGGGTGGAGGTGGACGCTCTGGTGGAACATGAGGGTTATTCATTAAAAAACTCATCAGAAGAACATGTGAACATCTGGAGAACATCAGTGTGTGAAGAACCATTCACATCAGACCAGAAGAAACATTAGAAAAACTCCATGGAACTGATGTCATTTATATAGAAGGGTGCCCACCTTATAGTCAGAAGACTTTTTAAATTAGTTTAAATTTAGTTGACCAACCTAACCCTAACCCTGTTCTGACTAATGGGCCTTCTAACAATATATCGCCCTCCTATATAATAGAATATGATCACCACAAGGATGAAGAAGATTTGATAAAGCAGATACACAAATCCTAAACCTCCTGAACCTCTTACACCTGCATTTCCTAAACCTCCTAAACCCGAACCTCCTGAACCTGAACCCCCTGAACTTCCAGAAACCTCCTTTACCTCCTGAACCTCCTAAACCTCCTGGACCTCCTGAAACTCCTAAACCTCCTGAAACTAAACCTCCTGGACCTCCGTAAATCTCCTGAAACTCCTGAACCTCCAGAAACCTCTAACTCCTGAACCTCCTAACCTGGACCTCCTAAACTTCCTGAAACTCCTAAACCTCCTGGACCTCCTGAAACTCCTAACTCATGGACCTCTTGAACTCCTAAACTTCTTGAAACTCCTAACCTCATGAACCTCCAGCACCTCCTGGGCTTTACAAACTGGACATTTAAATCAATAAAACTGGTCCATACCTTTGACATAGATGATCAGTCGGTAGGTAACGTATCCACCCTGGCACAGATAAACTGTTCCATTGTCTGCAGGAGTCACACAAAACCTAAACTCCACCGTCTGTGGTTTGTCCTCCACCTTTACATCCACACATTGGCCCGCCATCTTCTTACAGATAGTTGCTTTGCCGCGAGTGTTTGGATGGGGGCGATACCTCCTGTCCCACCAGTAACCTCCAAATTCATAGTCCCAGTTGTAGGGCTTACGACATATCATGTGGAGGACAGTGTAGGATAGACCTCCTTCTCCTGGACCCTGTCATAGGAGAAATCCACCACAGTGGGATGAGCAATCATCACCGAGTGTCGATAGACGTTGAGTATTCTGAGCTTCTCAAAGACTTCATCACACATTGAAAAGACCTAATCTTTGTGCACGTTATGTGGTCAATGGTCAGAACTAGAGCAGATTGGAATGATCATCTGTACTCTTGACTGTTTTGGGACAATCTGCATTGTCACATCTCCAGGACTTTGAGAAGTCGAACTTCCACTTCTGGGGATATGGACATGTGATCTCAAATGGCTGGCCTCCTTTGGGCCTGGCCTGAACCTCATGGATCTTCAGTGGTGTGGGACTGTCTATTACCGTTAAGTTTACCACATAGTCCAGGGTCTGGTTCTGATCTGGAAAGTCCAGGGTGCATTTGTACAATCCTGCGGCATCATGTGTCAGGCGTCGATTCTCCAGGATGAATGAGTTCTCGGTGCTGTGGACTTTAAAGTCCCCTCTGATTTCATTTGAACGCATGATGGTGTTTTCACAAACTGCTGACGTGTCCGAGCGACACCACTTTGGTTCTGAAGCAGCAACGAGGTCCACTCCAGAACCACAGGTTAAATTAGTGGCATTTCCCAAAGTCCCAATCACAACAGTTGGGTCTCGATCTGATGAGAAGAAAAAAAAGAATAAAGGTGAACAAAAACAGTCACTGCAAATGGTGATGATAAGGGTCCTTTATTTAACTCGATGGTTTAATTAATAATCTAAAAGAAGGACAGAAAAAACAAACATTTCGTTTATGTGTTAGTGACTTGTCTTCTCTTTGGTCTGATCTGTAAATAGAACTCTTCTGCTCATACTGTGGTTTATGGACAGGGTTCAATTTAACACTGAATAGTTACATAATTCTCTTAACATTTGAGTACTTTGCTCTAAACAGCTGTGTTCTATTTTATTACCTCCGCCAGGAGGAAATAAAATAGAACACAGCTGTGATCACAGGTGTGATCACTTTGCTTTGTGTGCATGTGTGCGTGCGTGTTTGTTTGTTTGTTAACAAGATAACTCAAAAAGTTATGGACGGATTTTCATGAAATTTTCAGAAATGCTGATACTGGCACAAGGAAGAAATGATTAAATTTGGTGGTGATGGGGGGGGGGGCAGATCTGTCTTGGCGGAGGTCTGCGCTCTCAGAGTGCTTTTCTTGTATCTCTATACGTACAGTTGTGTACGACTCCATTGGTATCAGTAGAATAGAACTGGTACCAGATGAACACAACCAGTACCATAAGGTTGTACTGTTGTGTGTGTGTGTGTGTGTGTGTGTGTGTGTGTGTGTAGATATATATATATATATATATATATATATATATATACATATAATGCAAAAGTCTTAAGCCAACATTCGGGGTATTGGTTTTGTAAAGTTATGATGACCACACACACACACACACACACACACACACACATATTTCTCAGTTTCTGTATTAAGATCCAATCTGGGTACATGTGAAGTATGTACAGCAGTAAAAACAGAAGTTTCAGTGTAAAAACAGCTTCTATAAATCAAAGTGGCAGAATTTAGTGTGACTTCCATCTGTTCTTATTATGGCTTTAACCCTTTTGTTCTGACATTATGAGATTAATTTCATCAATTGTATTATGTTTTATACCAGGTTTCATTCAACATACTGTATATCAGATGTTTCAAATGTTGCTTGTTATCATGTGGTCAGGGGCCACAATAAATAGTGACTTTAGCCTTTAGAACACATTTAGTTCTGTTTTTTTGTGTGTGTCTTTTGATGCTGTGCACATATTCCTGTATTTCCTTGTTGTATCGAAAGAAAAGAGATGGAGAAATAATCATGTATGCTCATTTGAACCCTGAAAAAACAACAAAGCTGAATGTGGTGTAAGACTTATGCACAGTAGGGCATTACTGACTTAAGATTTTTTCAGTTCGACTTATTTGTCAACAAAGTTGAAGTCGAGTCAACTAGTTGTATTATGACATCATCACATTGACAGCGGAGGAACAACACAGACATCGCTGTCCAAAAATGAGCAACTTATTCTAAAATTCACTGGAACATTAACAATGTACAGTGAAGTGCAGAATAAAAAACTTACAAGACACAAGCATCAACAGTCCTTCTCAGACATTTTAACCAAACTAAATACAGGGTAACACCTTGAATTTTCTGTTAAATTTAAGTGAATAACATAAAGTGGGAAAAGGTTAGGACAGCAGCAGCCAAGACACACAGCATGTTAGAGAAAAGAGAGCATTGTCGTCGTGAAATAAATGAACAGAATAATCCAAACACACTGGCTGTCTAAATTATTATTCAGTATTGGTGGCGCTTACATGGTTCACAGCACATTACTTAGACCGTAGTTTTTCTAGATCACAGTCAGTTTAGTAATCCTACTCTGAGTCGTCTTCTTCCTTCAGTCTTGGCCTTGCGCTAGTTATGCGCAGGTCGTTTTTTTTTTTTTTCTTTCCAACCCATTTTTTATGGAATTATTTGACACAATCCCACAAATAAAGTGACATTTTTTGGACCAACCCGATCTGGGTCAGCTGATCGGCGCATCACTACCTTGCACTCCATGTTTTCATGTATAAAGATGAGAGTATCGACATGCACTGAATAAAGGCTTGTGCGCTGTCGGGTGATGGAAGGCAGAGAGAGAATAGTGGCCCTAATCCTCTTCTGAAGTTTAGTATCCAGGCCTCGGCATAAACATTAAACTCCATACATAACCATTTCAGTCTCACCTTACAACTGAAAGTGACTGAAAGATTGGAGAATTAATTCATAAAACATATTCATTCATTCATTCATTTTCTGAACCCGCTTTATCCTCACTAGGTCACGGGGGTCGCTTGGAGCCTATCCCAGCTACATAGGGGCGAAGGCGGGGTACACCCTGGACAAGTCGCCAGTTCATCGCAGGGCTGAACATATTACAGATGACAAAGATGGCTAATGCAGAAGCGTTTACTAAGTGTTTTGACTGAGCTACCAACAGCCTCTATAGTCAAAGCCATTGTTCCAATGCATATGTATAAAGAACAGAAGCATTCTGGTTATGGTATAGCATATGGTTAAGGGGCTACAGATTACTGTGTCAAAATGGCATTACAAATTTTATTGTTAAAAAAAAGGCAAGTCACAAATGTTCCATAACTTATTTATAGAACACTGAATGCAAACTTTATAACAACAAATATGTTAAATTCTCATAAAACAATATAATATGTAAAAATAATGCAGCGCTTCCACTTTTAAGGTTATCCTTGCCGCCACACCATACATTTCATTCAAAAAATTAATCACTGTCGCAATAGACTTATTATACACATGTATAATATATAAGAGACCAGGACAAACAGCCTGCCCCATCAAATGAAAGTTTGCAAAGCCTCAGGAGGTAGGATAAAGGTAAATGAGCATTCAGTTTCACTCCCGCAGTTCCTGCCACATGTATCCATTGTGAGGCACTCACCACACCACCCTTTAACCACTGTTAAGGTGGCAGATCAAAACACATTGTAAAAGCTTTCAACCCTTAAAATGGACAAGAATATTTCACTAAGTACTGCAAGTTATTTTTTATGTGTTTGTAAATGATTAGTATGTAATTAGTACGCAATTCAACGGTAACCTACAACAAAAAATGCTAATCTTATAAGTAATGTAGAGTATATGAAATGCTTTTTATGTTGTGACTGCACTACTGGTTATGGAGCTACAGAAATGGACATCAAATATACACATTTTCTTTCAAGTCTTGTAAAAAGTGGTTAAGGTGTCTAAAAGTATGTTCAAATATCTTTACTTTTTGGAAGTTTCATTAAAAAAAGATTAAAAGTTAATAATAATAATTTAAAAAAAACAAACAAACAATGTTTTTTTGGTTATGGAGCTACAGCCCCAAATTGGAACCATGAAATTATAAGTCTTGAAAATCTGCCATTTCTACAAACAATGTGTGAAATCTGTTTAGGACAGTAATAATATGAATGAATACAAGTAAGAAATATAATAAAAACATGTTACTTTGGATTTTTTGACAAAGTAATAGTAATGTGAAAATGTGGTAAAAAGTCAGTGCCGAGAGGTGTCAACAAATCTGAAAGTTATTTCTGTTCTATCAGTTGTAAGCTTTTTTCTACTGAATCAATTGAAAATTGGAAACAGTTTTAAAAAATAGAGATTCTAAGCTAAAAAATGAGTCCATGCAGTATATCCTAAGAATAACTTACATTTTTCTCACACTTTTTCACTTTCCCTTGACCTGACCCTAATACCAGGCTTGGATGCTCTGAATGGGCTATACAGTATTTAACCAGTTCAGCTTGCTGTATAATGGAGTAATATATTGTATATCATTTATTAATGGAAAAAAAATATTAATAATGTAACAACACATAATTTAGATGCAGTAGAAGCCAACTAATTCTTTAATTGCATGCTTTTTGTAGCACGTGAGCAGCAAAGCCAAGTTGAAAATGATGATGACACTGATGTTAGCGAGGAGCGTGCATGAGGTGAGTTTATGAAACTTTTCTTGTTTTAACTAACTTTTGACTTTGAGCTGTGGTAGCTACTTGTTACGGACAGCACATAAACAGTGAATTTAACTGACATAAGTGTCTTACTGATGACCCCAGTGCGTGACAAAGGTGTCCACACATTAGTGCATATTTATAACATGAAAGCGGCTAACCCATAAGTATTATCCCCGGTCTGTGGGCTGGTTAGATATGAAACTCCAGGGCTGAAAAACGGTCCCAGCATACCCTCCCCCTGTGTGTTTACCTTTGATTACATTAATCCTGTACGTCCTCGTAGCTCTGTTGGTATTGTTTATGGGAGAGCAGGTATACAGTCCTGAGGTGGATGGCTGGAGTTCAGTAAAGGTCAGATATGATTCTGAAGTGTTTGTATTTCTTTCTAGTGGGGTAGTGATGGGTCGGAGGTTTTTGCAGTCTGCGCAGCCCTGATAAGGGTAGGGGCAACTGCATCGCATCAGCTCCTCGTCCCATTTACAATGAACCGTGGCTGAAGTTCCAACAGCTGCATTGATGGTCATCTCTGACCCCAGGACACCTGAAAAAAACACATAATACTACGAATATTACTGCGATCCCAGGACACCTGAAAAACACACAATACTACTAATAATACTACGATCCCAGGGCACCTGAAAAACACACAATACTACTAATAATACTACGATCCCAGGGCACCTGAAAAACACACAATACTACTAATAATACTACGATCCCAGGGCACCTGAAAAACACACAATACTACTAATAATACTACGATCCCAAGACACCTGAAAAAAACACATAATACTACTAATAATACTGTGATCCCAGGACACCTGAAAAAACACATAATACTACGAATATTACTGCGATCCCAGGACACCTGAAAAACACACAATACTACTAATAATACTACGATCCCAGGGCACCTGAAAAACACACAATACTACTAATAATACTGTGATCCCCAGGACACCTGAAAAAACACTTAATACTACTAATAATACTACGATCCCAGGACACCTGAAAAAACACATAATACTACTAATAATACTGTGATCCCAGGACACCTGAAAAAAACACATAATACTACGAATATTACTGCGATCCCAGGACACCTGAAAAACACACAATACTACTAATAATACTACGATCCCAGGGCACCTGAAAAACACACAATACTACTAATAATACTGTGATCCCAGGACACCTGAAAAAACACATAATACTACGAATATTACTGCGATCCCAGGACACCTGAAAAACACACAATACTACTAATAATACTGTGATCCCAGGACACCTGAAAAAACACTTAATACTACTAATAATACTACGATCCCAGGGCACCTGAAAAACACACAATACTACTAATAATACTGTGATCCCAGGACACCTGAAAAAACACTTAATACTACTAATAATACTACGATCCCAGGACACCTGAAAAAACACATAATACTACGAATATTACTGCGATCCCAGGACACATGAAAAACACACAATACTACTAATAATATTACGATCCCGGGGCACCTGAAAAACACACAATACTACTAATAATACTGTGATCCCAGGACACCTGAAAAAACACATAATACTACAAATATTACTGCGATCCCAGGACACCTGAAAAACACACAATACTACTAATAATACTACGATCCCAGGGCACCTGAAAAACACACAATACTACTAATAATACTACGATCCCAGGACGCCTGAAAAAACACATAATACTACGAATATTACTGCGATCCCAGGACACCTGAAAAACACACAATACTACTAATAATACTGTGATCCCAGGACACCTGAAAAAACACATAATACTGCTAATAATACTACAATCCCAGGACACCTGAAAAAACACACAATACTACTAATAATACGATGATCCCAGGACACCTGAAAAAACACACAGTACTACTAATAATTCTGCGATCCCAGGACAACTGTTAGATGCTTAGACACTGTTTAACCCATCAGTGGCCGGGTTAGACAGTAGTAGTAGTAGTAGTAGTACTTTTACACTGTACGTTGGTTTTGTCTCTGTGTTTGGTCTTTGGTTTTGTCTCTTTGGTCTTTGTGTTTTTTTCATAGATAGTAAATCCTCTGTTGTACTCTGTCCAACCTCCATCTAAATAAACCACAGGCCAGAATATTTTCCTTCCTGTTCCTTTTCTATGACATTTCATCCATTTAAATCAGTCCTGACATACATGATATAAATAAAAATAATTCACCTGAGATGACATAAAACTACATTTGTGTTCAAATGTAGGTTTGAGTTGATTTTCTGGAGGGTGTTCATTTATTGATTCCATCTGTGATCTGAACAACTGGTTCATTACACTTTATTTTACTGACAGCCTTAAACCGGTATTGTTCCCTAGTATTTTTTTTTTTTTCAACTGTAAACCACATTTTTAATGAGCATTTTTAGCTTTTTTTTTCTAAATTGGGATTTAACTTTTTATAAACTGTTTCCATCACAGTTTCAACAAAATATCCATAAAGTCAACAATAGAAAATGTGAATTCCAATTGGTTTTATGTTTCCATGGAGTCCTGTTGTGTGAATATTATTGTCAGTGCTGAACAGCTGATGAGCAAATAAAACCCATGACTTATTAAATGTTTTATTAATTAATCTGTGTCCTGTAACTTTTCAATGTAGTGAGGCATTTTCTCATTTAACAAGGATTAAACTGTCATAGCATTCAGTTGGTTTTTGCTGATTTGTGTTCAAAGTGTTTTCAGTGTTTGCATCAACGTCACTAAACTGACAGTTCAGGTTAAAGATCAGACCCCTCCCCAGTGACTACAGGTGTAGGGGCACCCCAGGCCACTGTCCTGGGCCCCTCTATTCATCATCTCCCTCCTCCCCCCTCTGTAATATCAAATATGACGCAGACTTCCACTGCTTTATGGATGACACACAGCTCTACCTCATACCTGTCTGACCTCCTCTGTACCTGTGTGACCTTCTCTTAAGAGCCACATGTGGGACAAGGAGTGTGTTTGTGTGGGACAATGTGGGACACGTAACCGTATTGCTGAAACAAAGTCCAGATTTCTAAACACTGTCCATCTCATTGTCTAGCTTACAAATATGAATAACAACAACTTGATTTGGTTGCACACAGTATGCATATTTTTGCACTTGGCATTTATTTTTTGCTTTTTTTGCACAGGTTTCAACAACTTTTTTTGCTTGTAAAAACAAAAGAAAAATCTACTTGTAAAAACTCAAGAAGGAAACCGCAAGTTTCAAACATTGTAATTTAATACTTTAGAGAATCAGCTTTTTTGTTTATTTGACTGCATGTTCTCAACCCTCAAAGGTAAACTAATCTTTATGCAATAAACCAAAAAGGCAAAACTGACAATATTTTAACAGCTGTTTCCACTTCCACTCAACCTAAAATTACTTGGACCAAAAACTTTTGTGCATCCATTCACTTAACAATTTTGCATTCTAACACAGTAATAAAAATAGAATAAGATAAACTAAATATCCTGTGGAATTTTTTAACAAAAGCATATTTTGTCACCTCAAGTCTCTCAGTTCAAACTCCAGACTTAAAAATAGGAAAAACAGAATATGGATCAAATCTAACCAAACATCAGATGCATGCAGTGTGTCGCATCAAGTCATACTCGCCTCCATGTGCGATGGAGAAATAAGTTTGACATAGTTCGCAGAATACCCTCTGTGAATCATCCCCCACCGCTTTCACCCATGTCTTTTCTGAAGCTGCATCTTCTTTTTTTGCGAGGCTTTGCCTTTGTTTTTTGTGTCAGTGTGCGGAAGTCAGGAGAACTCTGGTGACAAGTTGATGGACTCCTAACCCTACGTATATGTTGGTTGATTGTCAGTGGACGCAGCCAAAGGTGATAGCGCTGTCTCAGCTATAAAATGCAAGTCGTGTTTGGAGAAAGGTGACTGTGCTGCACTTTGGAGAGCCAGAGCCAATCAAATGTGGGACATTGTCTCAATTTGTGGGATGTGGGAAAAAATGCTCATAATGCTGTGCAGTCCCGCACAAAGTAGGACAACTGGTCACCCTGGGGGTCTCCAGTCACTCTGGAACGCTCTGCCACCCTCCATCTGCAATAGTGACTCTCTCTCCAAGTCCAGACTCTAGACTCACCTGGCCCAGTTTGCCTTCCCAACATAATAACTCCCGTACAGCTTACCCTGTACGGGGGTGTTTCAAGAATACTCGCAACTTTTGTCAACCAGAGGGCCAAAATTTTTACCATGGTGAAATTGCTCAAAACTCGGCTGATCCCTAAGAGAGGAACCTAAGGAAGAAAAAACTGAAAACCGTTTTCAAATACTATGCTTTATTATGAAATAACTGCAATTAGAAAACCATGACAACACTATGGTTATGTACGGGACACACACAACAAAAATAAGGTGAATGATAATAAAAATGTAATTCTCATCAAGAAAATGGGCTCCAGTTGACAGGTTTGCCCAAGCATAAGTGAGCTGAGGTACTTTAAATCAATCTGAATGGATTTTAGTGTCCAATTTTGAACCTGGTGCATTCTTAATGTCCAATAGGATTTTCAGGATACAGTTCCATTTGTCCTCATTTCCCCAAATCACCAGGTAATGTCACCAAACAGCTCCTTTACAATGAGTAGACATGTAACACTGTAAAACTAAGGGCATGAATCACTGGTCTTCCATCAAGGCTGAGAATGTTCAAAAATTCAGAGAGTACAGTAGGGGTTATGTACGAGACATGGAGGTTACGTACGAGACACTTGTTTGTTTTGCCTCCATGACCATCATTTTGAACTTGTTACTTCCTGAAATGGGTAAAATATGATTAAACCATGCTTTGTAAATGTCATTTGCTATTGCATGTTGGAAAGGGGGTTGTATCATTTGTATGAAACACAAAAACATGACAAAGTGTCAACAATAACTAAAGAACAAACTTTCAAATACCTGAAATGTAGCTTAACCATAGTAACTGAAGTGTTTATGAGGCCTAAAACTGATGTGGACTGAAGACTAATTTAAGTCTGATAAAAGGTGAAGTAAAATACTTCATTGACCATTGTCTGTTGTGCTGTCCCGTACATAACCCTTCCTGTTAGAGTTAGGGTTAGGGTTAACCTAACCCTGTGCATTTGAGGTTGAATGAGGCCACCATTAGAACATGAGCACATGTTCTAGTCAGAGAAAAAAAGAAGTGAAAAAAAGTTTTTTATGCATGATGCGAAATTCCCAGCAAAAAAAATCCACTTTTCAGGTACCATGGATATGAAGCTTAAAACATCACTTACATTCCACATATCCTGGGTAAATTGGGTCTACACTAATGAGATGGGTCATGAGATGGCCATCAAGGCCATCAGTTCAAATCAGCAAATCAGAATGTCAAGATTAGCTTAAATATATTAAGGTGTCCCGTACATAACTCACACTGGCAAAAAGTTATGTACGGGACACTCTTTTTAAAGATGGATAAGGATCATTGAATTGTTCTTTGTGCTATGATTTCTTCTTGTGAAGGTTAAAGCAGTTACTGAACACATTCTTCCAGTGAAATATAGTTGCTCTAGTTTTCAAAAGACATGAAAATTTGAAGCATGGTTATGTGGACATGGCCAGTTTAGGTATGTTTCTTGCACTGTCAGATTTGGAGATGTGCAGAAAGGTATTTCCAGCATGGGCTTCCTAAATTCCTTCTTTACAGTAATATTTTGGTCAATTTTCATCAGTAGTATCAGTATTTGGCATAAACTATGAAGTCAATATCAAACCCTGCTTGGATGGAAAAGGCATGTTCCACACTGAAGTGGTTATGTTCGTGCAATGTTTCAACACTTACTTCGGGCCTATTTCTAAGATGACAAGTTTCACATGTGGTTGTTTACCTTCCTCTGTGGTAAAGGACTGTAACTGACGTATTTCTTGGCCTCGCCTCTCTGTTTTTATTTCAAGATATCACTTTGAAATTAAGTGAAAATTTTGGTTATGTACGGGACAGGTGAGAACGTCCTCAACAGAGGCACACCAATCACAAACAAGTTGGTTACTTGATGGCTGAACTAGTTATTCTCGATAACAGATGAGTATTGAATGAAATTGACATAAAAACCCATAAAAGCCTCTATTTCTTATCATCTGAGGGACAAAAGATTTAGAGGGTCAAAAAACCTGAGCAGCGGTTACGAAAACAGGTTTTTGAAAAACTGCTGTCATGATGTTAAGATCCATAAAATGTAGACCTAAATTGTTCTATCACTGAGGCAATATCATAGAGTATTCAAAATCATTCAATATGTAAGCAGTTGTTTGGCTTTTTAAACAGGGCAAAGGGTTGAAAATTGTGATTACCCTTTGGTTGACACAAAACTGGCAAAAATGGGTTATGTACGGAACACAAATAGAGTTGAAGAGGGAAATGTAGGGATTACTGACCGAATTTTCAGGCGTGCACATTGTAGAAAATGTCCAACACACCAGGTAAACAGTTCAGAACATGTCTATTACTGTACATTTCTGAGGTTCACCATGGTTACAAGGAGTTTTTCCAAAATTGCAAGTATTCTTGAAACACCCCTACTACGTTTCTTGCACTTGTTTTTCCTTTGTATTTGTCCCTGAGTTTCCTGAAAGGCGCTTACAAATAAAATTTATTATTATTACTATTAATATTACTAAATAACTTCAGTCTTTCCTGTATTTCTATTAACAGTAGCATTTTCTAAATATGATGTAATCTTGTTGAAACTGTGATGCATCACATTATTTGGTATTTTCACCATCACTTTTTTTTTTTTTGTCATTTTTTTGTGTGTGTGTCATTTAGATAAACATCTTTTCTTTTTTTTTTTTTTGACTAAATAAAGTTTTTTTTGGACAGACCTGGTATTTGATTCTACATCTTCGCTGACCCGATGTCGCAGTATTTTCTGTTTGTACTAGTTTCCATCAGTGGTGGCCATTCAGAGATGGATCCATCAGATGAATAAACCTTTGAGTTTTGAGGATAAATCAGGTAAATGGACTCACCGTGGACCGTGAGGATCAGGACCAGACTCAGCTCAACAATGACCCGGGTCATTTTGGTCAAATCCAGGCTCATTTAGGATCAGTTTCTGTAGGTGGTCCGAGGTCTTTCTGAACCCAGTCCTCATACGGTGGAGTATTTCCAGACTCTGAAGGGCTTGCCTGTCGAACAGGAAGTCGACTAAACCCTGTTACACAAGTTGAGGTTCACCACAGAGGATGGAAGAGGAAATCAGCAGCTCCTCCACAGATAAGGCCTTATCGACGTTTTACTCAGAATGACACGTCGGTTCACAGCAAAACATGAAAAATGTGGCTGTTGATTCCAAAAACTGTGCACGATGCCTGCGCTCGTCTGACGGTTCACCTGTAAATCTATTATTGATCATGTGATTGATTCCACATATAATTTCAGGGTTTCAGCACATGTGAAATTAACCATTCTACACAGGAATCAAACACCTGAAGCTACAGGTTTTGATGCAGGAAGTCGTGGTTGGTTCTTAATCCTGTAATTACTTGAGGTCTACTTCCTTCTGGACCAGTAAAAAGCCATTAAAACAGGGATGAGATGTTCAGGAAAGTCATTAAATCCTGAGGAAACACTGATGTTCATCTGAGGTTCTGTCATCCTTTGTAATAAATGAGATCAAAGTAAAGAACTGAGGAACAATGAAAACAACTGTCAAATATATTCAGTGGAAAATGCAAGAATATGAACAGATGACGCCGATGTTTGATAGTTTCGGTCAAAAATGTCATCTTTATGATCTTATATCTTCTTATTGTGACTCCGCCTCCTTCACTGGTGTTTCCAGATGTGATTGACAGCTGTAACTGCCAATCACACCAGAGCAGTGTCTGAACATCCAGCCTGTTCTCCTCAGCTTCTCGTACCAGGTCTGATAGACAAATTCCACTGTTTTCTCCTCATTTCATCTCCTGAAGTTTTACTCCCTCTCAGTTACTTTAACCTGAAGGTACAGAAACAAATTCTTTATCTATATTACAGAAGCCAAGTGACCTCTGTGTGTGTGTGTGTGTGTGTGTGTGTGTGTGTATGCTTTATAACTGATAAACTGGACAGATCTAGCCTTTGCCTTTTGAAGTACTTATGTATTTTGGGTCAAGGATAAGACAGGGGAAAACAGCTTATTGATACAACCAATACTTCTTGAGTTATTAGTTTTTAAAATTACAGTGGTCGAACAGGTCAGTCCATTCCCAGCCACAACTGGGGTGGGCTGGATCTGGATCAACGGAAACACCTGGACATGACAGGAGAACCAGGTCCGGCTGTGATCACTAAAAAGGTTGGTCTGGTCCTTACTGTGGCCCAGTCCCACTCTACCGGTTCCCAGTCAGACCCGGCCCATTAACATCCCCTCCAGATCCCCCCTCCCACCCTCTCACCATACCACAGTGACAGACCGTTTTGCACAGACTCCAATCAGACAGACCAGAGTTCAGTGGATCTGGACACAGGACGGCTGTGAGTCACAATAAACCGTCATGTTCAGTCCTGTGTAAAAGTCCATGGTCGATGTCAATACAAAATAAAATGAGGGTCATTCTATTTCTTTCTAATCTGTGTGTTACACCAGTAAGCTTAGCTCAGCTCCCTACATTTGATCAACTCTACTGTTTGTAGAACCTGTGGATTCCCATGGGCCAACGCGCTAGTTACTTTATTATGACGTTTCCTCCAGTAGAAGACCATCTTCACTGCAGTAAAAGCCATAACGTCCTGGGTCTAAAGTCAACCTTTACCCTGGATTTAATGTATGTTAATGTGTAAATGCTCTCAACTTCACCCATATTTGACTCATTCCTTTGACCGTGCTGATTCTATAATATGTGTAAATCCTCTGTATTTTACATGACCACTGATCCCTCCTTTTTTTCCTGTCAGTAACAGAGTTTCAGGGAGTTTTTCTTTACTTGAACTGAGGTTTTAAGGTCAGATGGTGATTTTGCTACAACCTGTAAAACCCTTACAGGTGAAGAAATAAAAATTAATCATGAATTAAACCATTCTAGGCTGAAAGTAATGAGCATGTAAATCAGTTTAATATCAGCAGCAGAAAATCACACAAAAATAACATATTTTACTCTATTTTTATAGATCAGATACTGTTTGAATTCTACAAATGAAATGGAGGCGACTAGGGTC
The DNA here is from genome assembly GCF_902148855.1 of Sphaeramia orbicularis. Lineage (NCBI taxonomy): Eukaryota > Metazoa > Chordata > Actinopteri > Kurtiformes > Apogonidae > Sphaeramia > Sphaeramia orbicularis. Next base: position 19,237,866 of record NC_043961.1, on the reverse strand, counting down.
ATTTTCCGTATCGTAGACCGAAGGAGTTGAGGTTGTATGAAGACACGTCCTGGCGTTTGTGGACTTTCCGTGAGAGGGGCGCCATGGGAGCCCACCATTCTTTTCTGGGAAACCGTCCGTCAGTTGAACCAACGTTATCAGCCGCCAAGGTTCTGGAGAGTGAGGCCGGCGGGGGCACTGACAAATGACTCCACCCCCTCAGGGCATCCAGTATGGCCTCATCTGAAACATAAGCATAATTAATTGCGCTGCAGCCTGGACTTGGGCTGGAGCCATGATTAATACTTGATTACACAACTAGAATCAAAAACATCCAGATGAAACCACATGAACATCATAAACAGACATTTTCACGAAAATGTTATTAGTTTTAAACATATTGTGAAATAATTGTTAACAGAAAGAACTGACAGAATGAACGAGTTCATTTGAAGTTTAAGTCATAGAAGTCTTTGTCATTGGATGTTTTCTTAAACCTTCATTTGAGGTTTCAGACATGTTCGAATGGCACATGAGCTGTCATCTTCTTCGGTGGGGTTTGTCAGACGTTACAGTCAGTGTTCTGTCAGTTCTTTCTACAACCTCTGAAACAGCAGGTCCAGTCCATCATTAAGTAAAACCCCGTTATGATGGATTGGACTCGTTATGAAACTAGGAGTGGATTCAGAACAACCTGATTAACTCTGTTTCACATCAAGAATGAAGGATTTTAATGACCCATTAAAACAACCTTCAATACAAAGTCCTTAAAAACAAATTGACCGATTATTTTGTTCAGTTTTGATGTTCCCTCTGCTGACAGTAGAATACCAGATAGACAGAACCTGCTCTGATCTGAACCACTCATTGGTCTCCACAGACTTGTGTTAGATGCTTACATCCATCTGATCTGAGTTCAGTTTCACCAATCAGCTTTCAGCCCAGGTTTTCGCTTCCATCAATAATTCTCTCTGTAAATGTGTGAACAAACTGAAGCCGTTGTCGGACCAACATCCTTCCTTTTTGACTGTTGCATCATCCTGTGCGTCGATTGGTTTGAAGATCATATCGACGCGTTGTCGACCTGATGGGACCCGTTTCCTATCCACAGCTTTGAGCTCCTCTTCTTTTCTATGACTTCATGAGCTTATTGGGTCATATATAGGTCCTACCCACATGTGCAGAGTCTCTTTTCCCAGTTGTGTTCTTTATTTTTTTGTGTTTCCACAGTCCTGGTGGTTGGTCCACACACTTGAAACCTGTAGCTCTGGTGTGGATCAAACTGAAAAATCCAAAACTCTGAAATACTTCCAGTCCAATCACCACAGATTCTGTCAGTTAAATACTGGATATTGTACTTTTACTGAGGTTGTACTTGGAGTGCTGGTACCCTGTATATGTGTTTGTACTGTAGTAAAGTCGTACATGCATGTGTGGAGGTGGAGGGGGTGGTACCTGTTCTGTAGCGACTGAAGGCGTATACCTCTGCCGTCGCTGCCGCCATTAGCAGCGCCGCTAGGAGTTGCATCATCATGACAGGCCACGAAGCTGCTGAAGTTCCTGCAAACAAACAGAGACAAGATCGAAGTCAGTGTTAAACAGAACGCTCTGAACTTAGAGAAGTCACAAGAAAAACTGAATAAAACACTTTCATAATGTATTGAACCTGGTCTGCATCTGTAGAGAAACCAACACAAAACAGAAACCAACACAAAACTGAAACCAACCTACAGCACACACTTAACCCGGTACACATCCATCCATCCATCCATCCATTAGAGGGTCACTGGACTTTCCCACCAGTGGGTTAACAAACTGCAGTTGATGTCATTAAATGAAACAGCCTTTGTCATAGTGTTCTTGGATCTTTATTTTTATTTATTTGTTATTAGGATCCCCATTAGCTGATGCAGGACATCAACTACTCTTCCTGGGGTCCTCCCATTCCAAACAGACATACAGTATCCATTTACAAGCATAAAAACAATGTGATTCACCCTTATATTTCCTCCTTAAGAACACTCAACAGTCAAACAAAACAACATTAACAATAATAACAACACTGCAAGATCAGTATTTAGCAAGATCAAATTAAAAAACAGATAAAACAAATAAATAAACTTAATTTTAATTGTGTGTGTGTGTGTGTGTGTGTGTGTGTGTGTGTGCATGCATTTGCTAATATCATATGTTTATGTCTACATGTCTTTTGTTTACAGTCTTGTTTACAGGCGTTATTTGATGTTGCTTCAGTTGTCTTTTAAATTTCGCTTTTGTTTGTTCTTTGGTGATCTGTTCTGGAAGGATCTGCCGGATCTGCCTTCTTCTCTGGATCTCCTTCAAGGTTTAATGAAGTCCTCCAAGGCCCATGTTGCACCTGGGCACTTAGGCCTTTCCTGGTGGATTCAAACATACATGTACCTGTAGAATTAAACTAATAGACTGTTGATGTAAAAGTACTCTGACTTCATTGTTTCTTCATCAAACTGTGTTGCTGCTGTCGACTGAGTGATAGACGATGGAAAAGGCTTATTGTAAAAGTTTAAAAACACGTGTAAATGTAAGAGCAGCAGATAGCTGACTGAGATTAGACCAACCACAGATTTCAGATGAGAAGAGGAAATGGCAGAAAGGGCAAGGTTTACCTCATGCATTTAATCTAAAACATGTCACAGTTAGGGCCATCGGAACAGCGTTATGGGCCCCTGGGCAAAGCAGTGAACTGGGGCCCCTATGACAACTACTCACAGACATTAGTATTGGATGGAAGCCAGTGGTCTTCAGGATGTCATTTTCCATGAACATAAATGAAAGCCAGTTCAAACCATGATGCCCCATTGGGCTACGAAGATGATGTTATATAAGTTTCAGTCTTGACAAGAACATTCTCCTGTACAGTTGGTCACGATCATGCACATGAACACTCTGAGTGTAATTTTGATATTCAGGAACATAGATTTCAAATCGTCAGAAATTATTTTTCTCTACAAATTCTACTACAAAATAAAAAAAAAAAATCTGTAAAATGATTACAAAATTTCAGTCCAAAACAATAAAATCTATATGAAATTATTGAGAAATTTGAGTACAAAATAAAACAAATCTATATAAAAATAATAAAAAATTTAATTACAAAATAAAATTAAAAAAAAATACTTACAAATAATTGAAAAAATCAGAAAAGGACTGAAATGATCAATTTGTGAAGTAACTATAGGCCTTTGATTGGTATGTATCATATACGATACAAGGGTCATTGAAGGGTTAACATACACAGATTATCCTCCTATCAGGCCCATGCATTTGTCACTGGACAAAGGCGTGACATGAAGAAGATGGAGTCAGCACCAGGAGACCAATCACAAACCTGTACAGGTCTGCATCAGCTTCATGCATCTCACAAGAAGAACCAGGTCAAGTATTGGAGGAGTTTAAATCCGGACTAAAAACAACACGGCAGGAAGAAAAGACTCAACAGACCATCAGAGTGAATGTGTGACTAAATATCTGACCAATACCCCCTCATCACAACAACAACAACAATAAGACATGAGTTCATCCACCCACTATGACAACAGTTTATTCTGATAAATGAATGGATTCACCGTCTGAAAGGAAATAAACTCATATGAAAACAGAGATCAGAGCCACTGTCCACAGTCATAGTCAGGTCTATGGATGGGTACAGAATTTGGTACTGTTATTGGTACCGACAGAATTTTGTCCGTACTACCGAGTATTGATTCATGTAAAGTCAAACAGTACCACATGTGTCCTTGAACACATCCTTGCATAGCGTGTCGGGGAGAGAGAGGAGGAGTGTCTGCCTGAGGCGACGACGGCATTAGACAGTCCAAACCCAGAATGACACCACGGTCCCATGAAAGTTTTATGTGGATCAGAACCTGCTGTGGTACCGGGTTATCCACTTTACATTTGACACTGTGCAGTAACTTCAGAGGAAAATACCACTGATTTCATGTTTATTGTGTTGTGTAGAGAAAGGGAAAAACAAACCTGAACACAATCATTTGATCTGGTTTTCATTTTTCAATCTTTTTTTTTTTTTTTTGGTTAATAACACATGAACTCATCCAGGACTATGTGGGTACATTGGTTATTAAACATTACAGTACAATGATGTCTAATTCTCCGACTGTCACATGGATTGGACTTAGTCTCTGCATCTGTTCATTATTGATTACAGATAATTCCACCAGAACATTTTGACCCGGAGGTTTTTTTTTTTTTTTTTTTTTTTTATAAAATACTAAGATACTTAACCCCAGTTTACAGTGACATGTTTCCATGTTTTCAGGATGTCTGAGTTTAACCTAACGCTGGTCTAACATCCAGCAGAGATCAATCAGTCCCAATACTCTGATCAATAATTCATCACCGCTGCCATTTGTCTTTGATCGCATCTGGAATGTGTAGCTCTATGTTTAGGGCAGTTGCTGCTGCTGCTGCTGCTGTTGTTGTCCTTGTCGTGGCCAATCAGGAGACAGTGTTCTAATTAGGATCTAACCTTTATGTCAGATTGTCTCTAAAACTCACAGCTGGTGGTGACGTATAACAGAGGATGTCACTGTAGGACCAGGATGTGAAAGAAAATCCATCAGTTTCATCATGAACTGGTTGAATTCAGCGACAGATTTATGAAAAAAAAAAAAGAAAGAAACTTTGTGATGTCACCTATTGATTAATGGACTGAAGCTTGAATCCTCAACTTGACCATTGCCAAGTGTTCAAATTAGGGTCAGAGATTGAGGCCCAATCCCATTTCACCCCTTGGCCCTCCCCATTGGCCCTTGCAACTGGCACTACCTCTTGAAATGGAGTTGCAGGGGGTTGGGGTTGAAACATTCCCCTCTGAGACAACTCTTTGAGACCTGTTCCGTCATCAGCAGTCATCGATGCCGCTATAAACAGAAACAACAACTTTGTTTGTGACAGAATTCCCCATGCTGTCGGCAGCTGTAACTGTCTCTGTTGCATGGACTTTGGGCATCTTTTTTGCGACTATCAACCACAAACCACCTAAATGTGGTCTCTAATTGAAACAGCATTAAATGGTCGGTCAAATGATTAAGTTGTTAACGAAGAAAATAGGTACATTTGTGTGTTTCTTTCATCACACTGCTGCACTTTTTTGCTGTGTTAACCTCCATCTTGCTGATGATTTGAACAGAATTATGGGAGATTTCTCATATCCCTCTGCTTGTAGTGTGGTCCTGAAAAATCTCTGTTTGGACGGCCAAACTGCTCTCCCCCTTAGCCCTTCCCCTGCGACTCATCAAGAATCGAGACACCCATACCCCTTCACGTGAACCTCCAAAATGGAGGGGGTGGGGCCAAGGCGTGAATTGGGATTGGGTCTGAAAGTTGATTGAAGAAGCTATAAATCGGGTACAGTGCCAACAGTTTCCTAGAGACCACTCATGGCACTGCAGAAAATAAAAAAATCCCCTGTGGCTGAAAAGGCATGAAGTGTCATCACTATATTCCATAAAGATAAAATAAAGATAAAAGAGGTGAGTTGAATCATTGACATCTACAACCACAACAAAGTCTTAATCTGACTGTTATGACATTAAAGGACTTTAATGTTTCTAATAATCTCCACAAAGTAAACCAAAAATCAGTTCATCAGTGATGTCACTCTACCCTCTGATCCCATTGGTCTAAATGGGAGGGTGGGGGTGTGGCCAGTGAGTTGAGCACTAGGCTCCATGGACAATGATCAGAGTCCAGGTCTAATATCACATCCATCACCAAGCTAATGCTACCTGTTGTAACCAATGACAACCACCCATGGACCCGAGCAGGAAACAAACCCCGGGCTGGAGTTTTATATGATGCCTTTGCTCAGGACAGATAAAGTCTGTTTTTTACACTAATCTACATCATCTGCTGACATTTCATTCTTCTGATGTATATCACTTTACTCTTTCAGAGAAAACCGACATTTTCTTTAATAAGGTACTGCTGGTGCTTTTATTGACTGATAATAAAGGAAGTCTGAAGTCTCTTTACTCTTTCAGAGAATATCTATATTATGTCACCACATGAGCCTGAATTTACACTGAAACACAGTTCAAACATTCATTTTTCCTCACCAGCACATCCTTCATCATCCTCAACCTGGAAATGCATTGAATGAATATGAACACATACAGTCTCACTCGTTTCCACACCATGTGATCTGTGATCATATATGAATACGCTAAGACACTTTAATTACTTGTCACACCTGATATTACATACAGTTTCCCCTGGTCCTTTAGGTATATAATCTGGTTTTTATTTGTACCAGGCTGTCTGTGCAGGTTCTCATTTGCCCAGATCATTGTTCTTCTTGGTAGTTCCTCTCAGTTCAACTGGACTGGTTTAGAAGATGATGTAGATTAGTGTAAAAAACACACTTTATCTGTCCTGACCAAATGCATCATATGAAACTCCAACTGGGGGTTTCTGTACCAAGCTGTGAACATGAAGGACAGACTCTCTGGAGTCTCAACAGGCCACTGAAGGAACTGCAGGGTTTGACACTTATTTTTCAGTTGTCACTTAATTTTTTTTTAAACCCTATGTTATTTACAGTTTCTTGTAGGTCTGATCATTAGTGTATGTGAGTGTCTACACACTGACTTCACACAACTACACTCAAACATGACTAACATGCATATGTCCAGTGACCACGGCCTCATATCATCCAATAAACACATGAAAACACAGAGTGTATGATCTGAAGAGCTGCAGTTCCTACCTGTCTGTTGAAGGCTGACGCTGCTGAACGACCCGAGTCCACATCAGGACTAAAGGTCTGTTTTAAAGGCCGAGTCCTGCGTCATCACCCAGGCCTGTAGGTGGTCGATGTGGTCCCGCCCCCACCGCCACCCCCTCCAGTGCAACAACCACGGATGACTGACATTCCACAGTCCTGATTCATATGAATGTTCTGACAGAGACTGGACATGATGTCCAGAGGAAATGAGACCAGGTTTGTGATGAAGACAATAGTCTGCAGGTCATGACCATCAGATGGAGGCAGTGAAGTGGGCTGTGACAGGACGCTCAGAAAAATACCATCTGATCTGATCTATTTATGTCCACAACCTCCACTTTGGGAAACTAGAAGCACTCAGAGAGCCCCCCCGATCACCACCAAAATGTAATCATTTGTTCCTTGTGCCAGTATCAACATTTCCTGAAATTTTCATCCAAATCTGTTCATAACTTTTTGAGTTATCTTGCACACAGACAGACAGACAGACAAACCAACGCCGGCAAAAACATAACCTCCTTGGCGGAGGTAATAAATCGAATGTGAGAGTCAGTATGAAGCTGTTTGTGTTTGTGTGGAACAATTGTCCACATTCACTGTTTTCAGATCAGTTTTAGACTCAGTTAAAGGTTCAGTGTCTGATATTCAACAACACATTTCAGATTAAACAAAACACAAAAAATGTCAGAGCAAAGAGGCTTAAAAACAAACATTACATCAATCTAGCACACACGTGTGTGTGTGTGTGTGTGTGTGTATATACATATATATACATATATATATATACATATATATATATATATATATATATATATATATATATATATATATATATATGTACACACACACAAATATACATATATATATATATATATATATATATATATATATATATATATATGTACATACACATATATATATACACACAAATATACATATATATGTACATATATATATATATATATATATATATATATATATATATATATATATATATATATATATATATATACATACAGGGTGGGGAAGCAAAATTTACAATGAACATTTAGTTGTTTTTTCTCAGCAGGCACTGCATCAATTGTTTTGAAACCAAACATATATTGATGTCATAATCATACCTAACACTATTATCCATACCTTTTCAGAAACTTTTGCCCATATGAGTAAAAGCAAACGTCAAAGAGTGTGTGATTTGCTGAATGCACTCGTCACACCAAAGGAGATTTCAAAAATAGTTGGAGTGTCCATAAAGACTGTTTATAATGTAAAGAAGAGAATGACTATGAGCAAAACTATTACGAGAAAGTCTGGAAGATACTATTAAAGAAGAATGGGAGAAGTTGTCACCCGAATATTTGAGGAACACTTGCGCAAGTTTCAGGAAGCGTGTGAAGGCAGTTATTGAGAAAGAAGGAGGACACATAGAATAAAAACATTTTCTATTATGTAAATTTTCTTGTGGCAAATAAATTCTCATGACTTTCAATAAACTAATTGGTCATACACTGTCTTTCAATCCCTGCCTCAAAATATCATATATATATATATATATATATATATATATATATATATATATATATATATATATATATATATATATATATGTATCAGTGGCGGCTGCTCATCTTTCAGAGAAGGGAAGCTCATTGTCAGTTTACATCAAAAAAATTGTCATTATTTAAACATAAATTCGTCCCTCCGTTCCTTTTTAAGAAAATAGTCAGTGACCTTATCGTACCACGTAAACAAGAAAACGTAGAAATTATGTTAAATTGAAACAAGGAAGTACAATGAGTGTGTTTTATTTACAGTGCAAGAAATGAACAAGTGATTTTGTAGTAGTTTCTCTCTCGATTTCACAAGCAGAATGCGCAACAGTATTAAACTGAACTCTGTCAGGTGAGGGAATATATCTCAAAATAGCTGTCAATCACACAGGATTCAGCCTTTCGACTGATCCTCCAATCAGCATGTGGAATCCCAGCGTCCAGCCCAGCCAAGGTCCGCCCACAGCTCCATTCACCCCAGAGACGCCGAGCGTCTGGGGGCGGGACATCATCGTGGCATTTATCCAATTACCGCCCAGTTTTGAGGCAATGAAAAAAAAACTGTTCCACTCAGTCCCACTGAAGTGCATGGATGCCGAGCATCTACGGGCAAATGCACTGAGCAGAGACCGTATGAGAAAACAGCGCAACAGGAATGTATGAGAAGTGAACAACATCAATTCCGTTAATTTGTGATAAAGCTGATTCTGAACGAACTCGTCTGTGAGATGAACGTGTTCTAACACATTTGTAGTCAATGAAATGTCAACACAACCGTACATATTTGACCATTTAATTTTTGTAATTTTAGGGGAAGCTGAGCCTCCCTTGCAGTCTATGAGAAATCACCTCTGATATATATATACACATATGCACACACACACACATATATATACAGTATCTATGTATGTGTGTGTGTGTGCATCCACAGGCTCTGGGATGTTACAGTAGTCGCTTTTCCATTGACCCTCAAATTGCGCAAATACAACTTGCACATAAAAATTTGTGTAATGGAAAACAACAATTTTGCAAAAACTCTTGTTTTTTTGAAAAAAGAAAGAAAAAAGAAAAAAGTTTTTGCGCTGGCAATAAGTGTTTTTTGGGCATAGTGAAATTGGCATATCATGCAAAACTGCAAGAGAAAGAACTTTTTCCTCAACTAGAGTTACGTGACTAAAAAAACGTATGTTGCCGGCTGTTACAATAAGCAAAGAAGAAGAGTTTTAATAAGAAACATGGAGTGGTGTGTGTGGACACACCAGGAAACCGAATCATTTTTTGATGGGTAATATGGGTTAATATATAATAATATTTAATATATTGGTAACTCAACATGATATTTATGTTTGTCACCATGTTTAAGGAATGACTTCTCGTGTCATCTTGTGATAATAAATAAACAAATTATCACATTTGTAATGTAATGAAAAAACTGACATTACACATTTCTGTTTTTTCGACATTTAGTAAATATCTGTAAAGTTCTGCACAGATGTCCAATGGAAAAGTCACTACTGACTCCTAAAAATCACCTCCAATGCATGGTGTTCCGTCATCTGTTTCTAACACTGACTCTGTTGTTTTCTGAATACTGTACCTTCATGTCCATCATACTGAGTATGGTGTTCCTCAAGGGTCCATTCTTGGACCAGTGTCATTCTCTTTAACTAAACTCTCATTGGCTGAGTTTCCTACAGGCACATGGGTTTTGATGCTGGTTTTATGCTGATGACATATTGTATTTCTTATCTGAGCCTTCTGTTTACTCATTCTTGTCTTTTTTTCCAGACTTTTTTTTTTTTTAAGTCATTCAGTTGTCCACCTCATTTTGTTTGGACTTCCAAACCTTCCAGTTTGATCCAAATCAAATATTCAGGTATGAAACATCCTACAGAGGTTGTCTTCCTCTGGATCATGAGTTTGTTCCAAAAACACTGTAAAACACTTGTGGGATAGTTTGGACTTTTGGACCAGTTATAGGAAGTTGTGCAAGGCTGCTGTTACAAAGAAAACCCAAAAAAAGTTATTAATAAAGTAATTAATAACCAATAAAACTACATTGGATACAGCCACATTCTACAAGCAGAATCAATACTTGAATGGATTGAACTGATTTGTGTAATTGTATATAAGTTACAGATGTTCCTTCAGTTCCTTGAGTCATTCCTTGATAAATGTCCATTTCCATAAAATAAACAGAATAACCAGGTGTATTTCAACAACTGTTTATTTATGTTTATTGAGATACTTTTCATATGCATCCACATCTTTGTCTCCATTACATTTAACAACTTATCTCACAAACAGTTCAAGGGGATTTCTAGAATTTGACAAAAACATTCACATGGATTCAGGGATGAACTGAAAAAACTGCGTCAAAGGTCACTGCGACCTCCTGAAACCTGTCCTTAGCCTCAGACTCCGACAGTGGAAGTATCTGATTGAACCAGTGAACGAGCATGTACATTCAGTTTTACTGCGAAAAGCAAAAGATGAACCTTTGACCCATGTAATGAATGAAACATCACAGGAAACACCCACAGACCTGACTTTACATGAATCCATCCATCCATCCATCTGTTCATCCATTCATTCAACTGTTCATCCATTCATTAATTTGTTCATCCATCCATTCATACGTTCATTCATTCATTTGTTCATTCATTCATTCTCTCATCCATCTGTTCATCCATCCATTTATCCATTCAGCCGTTCATCCATTCATCTATTCATCCATCCATTCACTCTCCCATCCATCCCTCCATTCATCTGTTCATTCATCCGTTGATCCATCCATTCATCTGTTCATCTGCTCATCCATCCATTCATTCATTCATTCATTCATTCATTCATTCATCCGTTCATTGAATCACTGGTTTTGGGGCTCCATCATCTTCCATGTTCTTCTTGGTTTTCTGTTCTGGTCTTTTTTGAGATGCACATGATGTCAACAACGTCACAAACATGAACTTGGGTCAGTTCACGTACTTTGTGAAACACTGAAAACAAATCCTCTCCCTGCTGGATTTGGACAAAGGCCTGGGTTTATTGGAGACCTGGTTTTAACTGAGTCCAGGTTTTAGTTGAGGAGAATCTTCAAACATTTAGAAAACAAATAGAATGTTCTCACACAGAGAAACACAAAAGAACATAGTTATGAAGATAGAATGACACAGGTCTGTCCTAAACAATCTTATTAAGGCTTTAATTATGGCTAAAACATTTATTTCAATAAAAATAATATATATTTATAGAAAAAATAAATATTCTGATATAAACGGTAAATGGACTAGAGTTGTCAGAGTGGACAACGCTGCTGTCGGGCTCAGAAAAAGCAGGTTCTCTGTGGAGATTAACGGGACGTCCTCAAAACTGCAGAACCTCAGAACCTGGGGCCACATTGGACGGTCTGGATTAAAGACAGTAAAAATACTTGACTTTATAACCATGGATAACAGCGGCTGAACCTGTTCTAGCACAGTGTTTTATCCACTGGTCTTCACTGAACTCCACCTTGTTACTGTGACCTTCGACCAGCACATGTTCTAACTCTGGTTCCTATAAATGTTCTTCTTTAAAGTTCCTGGCATTTTTACAGAACATCCTTTTCCTGTTTGACTTCTGGAAACAACCCCAAGAATAAAACAGAACTTAGTGATTTTATTTTTTTTCTGAGCCAGTGTAAGTGAGTGAAATATGGCTTCCTGATCCAGCTTTAGTCTCCTGAACCTTCCCTGGTCTATATTCATATGTTGGCTCTTGTGAATGAATGAAGATAAAATAAAGACCACTAAATCCATGATGAATATTCAACAGTATTAAACACTCACCTCCACGAGTGAAAACTAAGGCAAACAGGGTTTGTGACCTGAACCTGAATCAGCTGCAAGAAAAACAGGAGCAGTCAGTGGATTTAGTGGTGACACATACTAGGGTTAGTTAGGGTTAGTTAGCCCTGTTTGTTAGGGTTTGTTAGCCCTTTGGGTTAGGGTTAATTAGTCCTATGGGTTAGGGTTAGTTAACCCTATGGGTTAGGGGTAGTTAGTTAGTCCTATTGGTTTGGGTTAATAAATCCTTTTCATTTGGGTTAGTTAGTGCTGTGGATTAGGGTTACAGTTAGGGTTATTTGACCTACGATGCTGGTTTAGTAGGGTTTGGGTTTAGGGCTTGGGTTCAGGTAATTCTATCTGCTATGGCGGTTTTAGTAGGGCTAGGGTTTGGGTTCAGGTTATTCTACCTGTGGTGGTGGTTTGGTAGTCCTCTTCCACAGTGAACTCTGCTCGACAGTCCCAGTCCACTGGACCTTTACTGTCCCTCATAAGGTTCATGTACATCTGGAACACACCTTGGACCTTCTTCAGGGCGTCTTTTGGAGAACTCTCTACAGCCTTTGAAAACCTCACAGGACTGTCCTGCAACAGAAGGAACAGAACAGGAAGAAGCTGAAGACCTACCTGCTTTGAATCAACAACGATCAAATGCAACCACTGGTAGGAAACAGGTGTGGGGGTGAAAAAGAGAATCGACCAAAACAAGCAAAGGTGACTGGGGTTGGGGTTAGGGTTAGAGGGTTAAGGCTCCCACAGAGTTGGGCATACTGTGTGTGTACTGTGAGGGGCATGAACTCTGCGTGCACTGTCTGTGGACGTTTGAGGTTTCATAGTTGAGCATACCAATCAGTCACCTCCTGCTCTCTCCTCCCCCTCCAGCGATGCCGGCGTCCAGGGCGCTCACGTCGAGGCGCGCACCCACTCCACTCCACTTCTCACAAGTTGCTACCCGCCAGCGGGGCTTTTGTTAGCCTTTTGTTAGCTTTCCTCTTTTTGTTTGGCCAGGAGGATCTGGACGTCCTGTTTTCGCTTTTCTTTCGTTACGGCTTATTTTGTGGTTTGATTTTTTTTGATAGGGTAGCGGTGCGCTGGCAGCTTCTGCGACCCTGTATAGGGTTGGCACCATCCTTATGTTTATTTTGCCGGTCCACTCTGGTCTTTTCTTTTGTTACTTTGGGCATGGGGTTTAAAAGGGGTTTTGATTCTGCTCAATTAAAATCAGCTTGTTTTCAACAAAAGAAGTGAATCGACAAAGAACGAAACGAAAACAAAGCAAATATAACAAAAGAAATTCTTTTGAATTATACCCTTTGCCTCTGGTGTCCTGTGTAACTATGTTTCACCTTTGGGTTGTAACATGAATCTGCAGGTTTTTCTGTGGAGTTTTTAATCCATCTTAAACCAGGTCTGTTTATGAACCACAGTGTTTCTCCTGTATCTGAAGGTGTTAACACAGTGAAAAATAAGAGTAGGTCCAACCTCCTCATTTGGGGGCGGGGTTATTGGCATCACAGTGTAAAGTTCAGCCATTGACAATAATGGAGTTCAGAGGTGTGTGAAGTAATGACCTTTAGAGTCGGTCCTCTACTGGCGGCATGCGGCCCACGTCTGGCCAGTACATCATTAATACCACGTTCTGGAGTGTAGATGTTTGTACAGTACTGATCCTTACCTCCACCTCCTCATCGATTTCTGCAACACATCCTTGAGTGTAGAGATGGTAGATGAGCTTCTGCAGGGCACTGACGTATCTCCTGTTGTCTGAACTCCTGACATAATGGAAATGTTTGCTGAGGAGCTCCAGGGCTTGTGGGAGCGCTGCTTTGACATAACATACTGTACTCTGTAAAACACCAACAACATTCAGAGGAAAAGCAGGGAACGTCATTTCATCACAGATAAACTCATGCAGTGTTCCTAAAATATCTACATTTACGTTGGATTTAGTGCAGAAAAATAGCCCAGGTTAAGTGTTGTACACTGTATATTATTATACTAAATATTACTGTATTAGAATGACCAAACTCTGATCCCCAAACCAACCACTGTATAAACCTACAGATGTATAAACGTACCCCCTACTGTATTTGGCTTATTATTCCTGCCATGTATGTTATTCCTGTTCCACTTCTCTGCCCCTCCCCATTCGGTCATTCTCCAGTCTTCAGCCACACCCACTGCCTTCCAGCCACACCCCCTCAGAACTCAGAATCCGACTCAATTCCATTTGTTTTGTCGTTGAATCCCATGCTGTGAAGACGGATTGGTGAATAAAATGAACTTTAAAGGTTTTCATCTGAGTTATTTTATTAGAAACAAGATGCTAGACATAAGTTCATGCACTTCATGCTTCTTTCAGACACTATTTAAATCTTTTTTTTTTCCTTCTTTGTTCCAGTTGTTTGGTTTAATTATTGACTGGTTCAAATAAATCCATTTAACATTTCTCTATTTTTAAGTTCTCTTTGACCCCATTCAGTGTTTAAAGATCTTTAAATCAATGACTCTTGGGTCATATTCAATGACCTTTACTCTTTTACGTGGTCAACATACAGTCAATGCACTTTTACTGTTTCCCTGGTTTGACTCAAACCTTGAATTGGTTTCATCAGATACAGATTGGCTCTTAGCACCTGGACAAAGGTGGACACTTTCTGTTTGAATTCCGTTTTTGGTTGAATGTCATTAATTGTGTTTTTACTGTTTAACAGAGGCTGGTTTTAATATTTGATCTGTATTTATCTCTTTAATGGATAAATCACTTATCATGACAGATCAGACCCTGTCCACTCCAGCTGTTTTCAGACCGACAGAACCGTTCCGGTGCCGGTTCCCACACCTAATCTTGAACCAGCTGACGTGTTCACACCAAAGGTATCAAAGCGTTCGGGAGCTGAAAATTTGGTTCCTGATGGGCACAAATTAAAACTTGTTTTTTCTAAGCGAGCCATGACGACATGAGGTTCCATCTGTGGATTGGGTGTCACTGCCTTCTTCCCCACAGATGCTGGAGCATGGCCTAGTGCAGATAAATAATGATCTGTATTCAGAGTACAAATGCTCGCAGGTAGTCGATGATGCCATCCATAGCACTGTTGTTGTTTTCTCTGCCGTGAACACATTCCCTTTTGAATGGCCGTTTTTTGTTGTTGTTTTTTTTTGGGGGGGGGCAACGCCCACTGTTGTTGATGTCATGGACTTTCATAATGGTATGAATGTGGGCCGTTCATGGACAAGCACTTCAGTTCCCAGTGTAGTGGGGCAGGCTGGCCAGTCTGAAAACAGCTTCTGACGTCTTGCAGGTTTATCCATTGACTTTTCAGTCACTGATCAGTTTTTAAGCAGTGACCAGACACTTCTGGGATTGTCTGAATTTATTTGACTTGAACACAGAATCAGGATCATCAGCGAATGTCAGTAGATCATATTCACACGGTGGGCATTCTCCTCAGTGCACAGCAAATTATTTGGTTCTCACCAAGTTTTAAAAAAATGTAGATTTAGAAGTGTTAGATAATTTATCTTATTTAAGAGTTATTTTCTTATTTTAAGTGTTTGTGCATCTGTAGAAATGCTTATTTCTAAATTTAACAAGTGGTGTCAGGCACAACAAACCCCGCCCCTCACACGTATTGTAGCTTATTTTGGCATTGATCCAGCTGATGTCATCATGTCTGTGTGTGGTGATGTCAGCATATCAACTACCTCTATATATGTGCCAAGTTTGTAGTAAATTGAAATAAAATTGATGTTTTATACACATGTGAAATTTCACCCATTAGTAGTAAATGGGTGGGAAAAAAAAGATGTAAAAAAAATTCATAAAAAATTTGAACTTTTCCTAAAATGTAATCACATCTATTCTGGGTCACTGGCAATTTAGAAACCCCATTTAGTATGAATTCAACTAATAGTTTTGCTGCTAGAGTGTTAAAAAACAAACAAACTAAAAACACTACCTCTTGCCTGCCCTTCAGGGGGTGGGGTAGCAATCTTAATTAAAGAAATGTTGTCAAGTGAAATTATGTTTCTGCATGGGCAGATGTTTCACTTGTTTAGCTACCTTTTTCCTCAGATTTAGTGTTTTTATCTCGTTTTTAGACACCCTTTTTTGCAGTATGGTTCTAATGTTGAATCTACATGTCACAGTAGACCAGAGTCCATTCAGCTGAACCCACACAGATGGAAACTTTCACCATCTATGAAAGCGTGACTTCAGACACTAAGACAAAGATTGGAGGAACTTCTCACCAGGTTCAGGTGTTCAGTGAATGGATACTGGATGAAACAGCTGTGGTCCAACTGGTTGTCGATCTGTGGAGGAAACACCCGTGAGTTAATCTTCAGTTCAGATGTTGCTTCATCATCCATCCTGACTTCCCCTCTGGAATTTACATGTGTCCCTGAATGCATCACCCTCTCTATCGACTCAGTCACAGTTGAATTCACTGCTGCTGAAGGCGACAGTGTTTTTTTTTGGGTTTTTTTGATTGATCTGGATGGACGTTAACGCCAGGTTGGAACAGTTGGATCAGCCTTCATGATTTATTGGAGGGGTTTGTGTTAAAGGGCTCATATTTTGCTAAACCCACTTTTATTAGTCTTTGGTTCATTTATTTGTGTATTTGGACCCTAACAGTTCATAACGTTTGAATTTGAACCCTCCAGGTGCTGCAAAGCTATCTTTATATTCATTTTGGCAAAAATAGAGTGGATTTCTACAACTTGTTTTAATTCCTGCTTATTTTGTTGCATCTATAACAAGTTACATCACGACATTTGCACATATAAGGTCAAGACTTTTGACAAACATTTCCCCGAGTATGACGTAATTGTTTGTCAGCAGCAGCGGTTGTAGTCCATACTGAAAATATGTCCAAACTATGAGCCGATTACCTAAAATTTTCAATTGTTGGTTGAATGGGACAGAACAGCACAGCCAACAACCTGGAGGGGGTGGGGCATGAAGTGACTCATTTGCATTTAAAGGGCCAGCGCTCAAAACGACCTTTCTGGTGTCATTACTCAGAAATAGGGTTGAAAATGGACCTGTGGAGTTGAATTAATGAAGAATTCAGACCCAAGCATAGCATTTACAGTTTACGTAGACCACAGGGAAAAGTTTTAAAATGCACAATTCCATTTAAAAAAAGCAAAATACCAGTCCTTTAATATTCACTGAACTGAATCACACAGGTCTGGTCTGAATGTGAATGGTAATATCTGGAGAAAATCACACTACTATGCAAGACAAATATGATCAGTCCAACTCCAGCTGTTAAATGAAGTGAAATGTGAATGTGAACCAGATGTGGACTGTGGTTCTTCTACTGCTGCAGTGGTCACAGTCCTGACATTATTGTAATTTATAATTGGACAGATCAGGACACGTTCAGTTGGACAAAATCTGAAACTGCAGCCCAACATTCACCTTCACTTTTAGAGGGTTCATGAAAAACATAAGAGACAACATATCAGCTGTCATCTACATGTGGTCTGTGGCCCATTTCAAGGCCATCGACACTGTTTCAGATGTGCAGGTTTAAGGACATTCACATCTGCACATATTTCCACTATTATTAAGTCTGGTGTAGGCAAACGCGTCATATTAATGGTGTTGAATGAAAAAACCTGCGGAATATTAAGTTGTCAGAGTTAGTTTAAAAAAAGAACAGATTCACTTTGTTCTCCTTAAGATCACTTTAACATTAATAATTTCTGAATCAGCACGGAAATCTAATATGAAATTAAATGAAAATAAGATGAACAAAATCAGACAAATTAATCAAAACTGGATGAAAACCACCAGGAGAAAAAAATTTAAGCCGACATTTGGTTTCAATGTCTTTAAAGTCCTCTGAGATTATTACAACACTGCTCAAATGAGATGCATTTGGAGAACAAAACAAATTACAAACATTGGGTTAATTCTGGGAAGTTCGCTGTCAGACCAGACAAGGAAAGAAAATTATCATAATTATACAAAAGAAATAAAAATACCTTGAAAATATAGAATGAGAGAAGTGGAAGGTAACAGTGAAGGCAGGATCACATGACTCTATAGATACATTTGTGAGGAACAAAGAAAAAGGAATTAAAGAGTTTTATTTCTTATCCTAGTCTGTACTGAGATAATGTCAGCCCCCTAAATAACAGAGTAACAGAATAACAGAGTAGTAGAGTAACAGAGTTATAGAGTAACAGAATAATAGAGTAACAGTAACAGAATAACAGAATAAAGATCCTGGGAATAACAGAAAAGCAGATTAACATAATAACAGAGTAATAGAGTAATAGAATAACAGAGTAACAGAATAACAGAATAACTGAGTAATAGAGTAACAGAATAACAGAGTAATAGAATAACAGAGTAACAGAGTTATAGAGTAACAGAATAACTGAGTAATAGAGTAACAGAATAACAGAGTAACAGATTAACAGAATAAACAGAGTTATAGAGTAACAGAATAATAGAGTAACAGTAACAGAATAACAGAATAAAGATCCTGGGAATAACAGAAAAGCAGATTAACATAATAACAGAGTAATAGAGTAACAGACTATCAGAGTAACAGAATAACAGAATTATAGAGTAACAGAATAACTGAGTAATAGAGTAACAGAATAACAGAGTAATAGTATAACAGAGTTATAGAGTAACAGAATAACTGAGTAATAGAGTAACAGAATAACAGAGTAATAGTATAACAGAGTTATAGAGTAACAGAATAACTGAGTAATAGAGTAACAGAATAACAGAGTAACAGATTAACAGAATAACAGTTACAGAGTAACAGTAACAGAATAACAGAATAAAAATCCTGGGAATAAAAGAAAACCAGAGTAACAGAATAACAGAGTAACAGAATAACAGAGTAATAGAGTAACAGAATAACTGAGTAATAGAGTAACAGAATAACAGAGTAACAGTAGCAGAATAACAGAATAAAGATCCTGGGAATAACAGAAAAGCAGAGTAACAGAATAACAGAGTAATAAAGTAACAGACTAACAGAGTAATAGAATAACAGAGTGACAGAGTAATAGAGTAATAGAGTAACAGATTAATAGAGTAATAGAATAACAGATAAACAGAATAACAGAGTAACAGAAAAATAGAGTAAAAGAATAACAGAGTAACAGAATAACAGAGTTATAGAGTAACAGAATAACTGAGTAATAGAGTAACAGAATAACAGAGTAATAGAATATCAGAGTAACAGAGTAATAGAGTAACAGAATAACAGATTAACAGAATAACAGAGTTATAGAGTAACAGTAACAGAATAACAGAATAAAAATCCTGGGAATAAAAGAAAAGCAGAGTAACAGAATAACAGAGTGACAGAGTAATAAAATAACAGAGTAACAGAATAACTGAGTAATAGAGAAGCAGAGTAACAGAATAACAGAGTAACAGAATAACAGAATAAAGATCCTGGGAATAACAGAAAAGCAGAGTAACAGAATAACAGAGTAATAAAGTAACAGACTAACAGAGTAATAGAATAACAGAGTAATAGAGTAAAAGAATAACAGATTAATAGAGTAATAGAATAACAGAGTAACAGAATGACAGAGTAATAGAGTAACAATAACAGAAAAATAGAGTAAGAGAATAACAGAGTAAGAGAATAACAGAGTAATACAGTAACAGAATAACAGAGTAAGTAAGTAAGTAAGTAAGTAAATTTTATTTATAGAGCACTTTTCACAGACAGGGTCACAAAGTGCTTTATCAAATCAAATGAAGTTTACAGAAACCCAACAGAATCCTCCAGGAGCAAACACTTGTGATTGGTGCCAGTGGCGAGGAAAAGCTTCCCTTTAACAGCAGAAACCTGGAGCAGACCCAGACTCCCGAAGGATGGCCGTCTGCCTTAACCAGTTGGGGTTAAAGAGCGAGAATAAAGGAGGAGAAAAGAGAGAGCGATAGAGATATAGAGAGACTGGGGGAGAGGGGAAGAGGGGGGAGGTAGGGGGAGACACATGGAGTACATGGGACACTGTAAAGTAGCAACTTTACATCGCGAAAAACGAATAAAACAGTGCAAGTAGAATACAATTAGAATACCCGTAAAACCCAATAAAATACCATTAAGACAGTTTAAAATATGATGAATACATAAAGTGTAATCAGTTTGTGGTAACAGAATAACAGAGTAATAGAATAACAGAATAACAGAGTAACAGAATAACAGAGTTACAGGGCTTTGACTTCACTATAAATAAATTACACGAGCAGGTTCCATCACAGACAGATTCATCACATCTATCCATCTCACAGTTCTGTGTCTATTAAATATATTGAACAAAAGTAAGAATGCTTTTGTAACAGAACAAATCAACAAAACAGGCAGTGTTTTATGAGGCTTCTCATAAAACCCCCCCAAAAAAAACACTGAATGCAAAAGGTTTCATCATCACACAGACTGTTCATATTTGTTAAGTTAGGATAAAATATGAGGATACATGTGACACTAAACGATGATCCAACTCTACACAGAGCCAGACTCCCATCACCACTGACAGGTTCTGACGCCTGTTTCCATCATTTTTGCAAAGCGACACCACTGCAGCATCTGGATTTATGGACGTTAACCTGAAACCAGCTGACAGACGCTGGATTAGGTTTAGAGCCATAAAGAGTCACAGGCCAAAGGTCAGACGTCTCCAGATGTACCTTCTACCAAGAGGCTTCGACACGAACACTGAATGAATGAAATACGATTACATGGACGATAATATTCCACTGTTATTCGGACAATAACCTGAGTGTTAACATTCATTTAGATATTCACAATTAGGCCTTTCTCTGAACAGTCCTGTGATATTATTCTGTTTTTAAGAGGGTTCTTTAGGCGTGTTCTAAAGGTCCACTGTAAAGAAAAAGATCCTCTGGTAGAGATGGATAAAGACCACATCACTGGTCAAAACTACAAACCCACTCACTGTTTAACATCATACTGACACCAACACATGTTCCCAGGAGGTGTTTGATAGAACCACAAATGGAGACTGAGTTCCCACCATGGAACGCTCACCACCCGAACAGAGCACTGCTAAACGGACAATGAATCCATGTAAAAACCAATATGAGTTTACACTGAATATTGACTTTTTAGGAAGTAGAAAAAAACAGAACATGAATGTGCCTGTAAACATAGTGAGTCATAACCTCCAGACAAAGTATCCACTCCTGACTCCTCATTGGTTCTGTCAGTGTGGTTGGTTCTCATTGGTTCTGTCAGTGTGGTTGGTTCTGTCAGTGTGGTTGGTTCTCATTGGTTCTATCATTGTGGTTGGTTCTCATTGGCTCTGTCAGTGTGGTTGGTTCTGTCAGTGTGGTTGGTTCTCATTGGTTCTATCATTGTGGTTGGTTCTCATTGGCTCTGTCAGTGTGGTTGGTTCTCATTGGTTCTATCATTGTGGTTGGTTCTCATTGGCTCTGTCAGTGTGGTTGGTTCTCATTGGTTCTATCATTGTGGTTGGTTCTCCATCAGTGTGGCTGATTCTTATTGGTTAGTCTTACCAGGCGACCGAGGCTCTGTAGATGATCCTGCATTACCGAGTGTCGACATGGACCGGGGACACCTCCCGACGCCAGGGACAGGACCACTAACAAGCACAGATGCTGAGCCTGGAGGACAGGAAGCAGAGTTTTAGAAGGTCGTCAACAACCACACCTTCAATATCAGACTGAAGAGTCACAAACGGACGTTCAACTCCCCTGTGGGGGGTAAACCACAATGTTATCAACAGTCATTCTATCTTAAACTAGGTTGCACAGAGGTTGAGAGAGAGAGAGAGAGAGAACAGTATGTAGATTCTCTGTATGTCCTGTGCATCTAGTGATCAACAAAATAAAACTCTTTGAATGTTGGTGAGAGACATAGTGATGATGATCGTTATTCTCACAGGACTAGTTCTGCCTTTGACCTCTGAGATGACACATTATGTTACTACACATCAGTCATGTATGTCATTTTTTTGTGCAAATTCCCTTCCATGTTTAGTCTTGAGATATTTAGTCCCTTATGAATTGAAATGTGTTTGGGAGTCGTCGGTGCCTGTTTCCTGGTGGTGAATGAAGGAGGCTGAAGTTTCAGGTGTTGATGGTAATTTATGAGGTTCATCTCTGATCATTCACCAAAATGTCCCTCAGAGAACATTCAGGGCAGTCTAAGAGTGAAGAGCATTGGATTGTAACCAGATGTACAGGTATCAGTAGATGAGGACCAAACCAGAGACTTTATGTCAGCTCTGTGTTTTACTCAGATTTACTGTCTGAATGGCCCTCAAGAAACAAGCACATGGAGGTGAATTGTCTTTTTTGTCACCAGAGTCGGCTGGTTCTGGAGCTCCAGAACATGTTTAGGACTTCAGGAAGCTTCTTCTTGTTCTCTGGAAGTCTCTGAATCTGGGAGAGTTCATAGGTGGGACCTCTGACCCAACGTTCAACTTTACTGCCACTAAATGTTTCTGAAGTGAGTAAAGAACAAGTAGTCTTAAGTAGGCTTAGAAAGTAAGTAGGCTTACTGTCAAATAAGATCCACTCAGCCAGACCAAGGCTTTAGAGCTTCAGTCAGATCAGAGCTTAGATGACCTCTAGTTCATAAACACCCAATGCATCTATGTAACCCACAAAATAGGACTGGAGTCCTATTCCATTATCTGTAGCTGCAGTATTCAGGCGACCGGGCCTATAATATCTACATTATTACTGTCTCTTGAATAAAAACAAGGTGGAATTAACAGAACTTTGCAAGAACATCAGAACGACCACATCACAAGTTAACGATAATAACATCATCACCAACTAATGGACAAATACTGAACAACAGGAACATACCACTGACTTTAACAGTGTCTAGTTTTATGGTCTTGGGTATTTTGTCTCTTGCATCACCTGTTTATAAACTCTGCCAGTCTTATGTGAATTATTTTTTATAATTAAAATATCATTGTTTTATATTTGTTTTGTTTTTTTAATTGTATTGATATGCCAAATGGTGAACCAGCAGCTCTAAAGGAAAATAATAATAATGGATTGGATTTTATATAGCGCTTTTCTAGACACCCAAAGCGCTTCACATTATTGATCCATTATTCATTCACTCTCACATTCACACTCTGGTGGTGGTAAACTACATCTGTAGCCACAGTTGCCCTGGGGCAGACTGACAATTCACGCCTACCGACCGCCACCAAACATTCATACGCATTCATACACCATTGTGAGTGGCACTGGAGGCAAGGAGGGTGAAGTGTCTTGCCCACGGACAGAACGGACTGACTAGGATAGAGCGGGATTCGAACCATCAACGACCCGCTGTACCACCTGAGCCATGGCTGTCCCATAGACTGTACCTAAAGTGGACAGATGTGACACAACACCAAATGGTATTTCAGATGTTGTTTTTTGCCTTTGGAGCCAGAAGTGACCATATTGGGATAAAGGGGTGGAGCATTACAAAACAGTTCCCCAGAGTTCTGTCCTTGGTCCAGTTTTATTCACCGTTTACATGAATCAGAACATAACTGCCATTTTAACACAGATGACATCGTCCTGTTCATATTTTGATGTTGCTCCTCTAACACGTCATTTAACCCACTGCAAAAACAAAAGGTTGTGAACTGTTCTTCTGCTCTCAACGGGAGGAAATATTGACCACAGTAACTATAAAATGTCTTGCATTGATTGTTGAAGTGGTCTTCGTGCCATATTGGACTATAGAAATGTATCACTGGTACTGTTATGGTTTACACTTTACCCTTTATATCAGAAAACTAGTTTACATGTTCTCATGGTGAGGAGAAATTGTTGGTTTTTATTTTATTACCCCACCTCCGGTATTGTTTTTGGTTCAGTTCATTTCTTTGTTTCTTTGTTTGTTAACACTTTAGCAGCAAAACTATTGGTTGAATTCGTATCAAATTTGGTTTATAGATTGCCAGGGACCCAGAATAGATGTCATTACATTTTGGGAAAAGTAGGTCAAAGTTCACATTTTTTATTTTTATTTTTTTTACTTTTTTTTCCTCCATTTACTTATAATGGGTGAAATTTCAAATGTCTTTTAAAAACCTCAATTTTGCTTCAAATGACTTCAAATTTGGGACAAATATAGAGGCAATTCATATGCTAACATCAGCACACAAACAGACATAACGACACTGATGCCAAAATAAGCTACAATATGTGTAAGGGGTGGGGTTTGTTGTGTCTGGCACCACTTGTTTATTAATCTAAATAGGCTTTGAGCTGTCAGAAACATGACCTCAGTATTTTTTAGTTCAGTTCAGTATACGTGTAGACTCTATGGGAACCAGGGCTTTATGGAGCAGCCTCTAGTGGCCATCAATAGTATTACACTACATACTAAAGCAGTGGGTTCAGCTTAAAGGCTGTTTTATGCTTATCGCTTCAGCGTGCTCCATGCAGCTTCACGTGGCCAATTGACATCATTTTCACACCCACGCCCCTTCACGCGGCTCATCTTAGGCAGAAACTTTCCGCTTCGCGCACCTCAGAAAATTTATAAGAGATGCGCAAACAACATGGCCGATATTCAGGAGCTCCCGGTGGTAGAAGTACAGAAGTACAGGCACTTCTATGATTCGTCACACCGGGACCATCGCGACAGCTGTGTGGTGAACAATTCATGGAGGGAAATTGCAGCTACAGTCAGCAAAGAGGAAGAATGGGCAAAAAAAACCTGGAAAAACATTCGGGACAGATATGTGAAGGCAAAAAAGACCGCCAAAGGGAGAAATGGAGACCCAGGGGGGAGCCCAAACGTCCCACGGACTCTGAGAGAGTTGAGCTGGCTCTGGAATTTTATTAAACAAAGGGAAACAGACACAATTGGCAATTTTCTTCTTCTCTGGTTTTTTACTGTGATAGACGTGCGTTTGTGGCACACTGCCTCCTGCAGTTTGGGAATAGATGCCGTGCAGAGCTGCCCAGAGTATAAAAGCACCACACGTACTCTTGTGCCGACTCCCCGCATCTATTTTCCGCACGTCACATTCACGTAGCAAGCATAAACCAGCCTTAACTCAGACCCTCACACTATCAGTGAATATAAGTTGTTTTGTTATGTTTTTTTGTCATCATTATTTGACATTTTGATTCATTACCATGAACATAACCAACCTGGAACAGGTTAAGTTAAGATCATTTAACACTAAACCAACCTGTTACACAGAAACTGTTGCAATAAGGATCATCTTCATGCATGTTTTCAGATGTGTAGCGTGATAGCCATGCTTGTTCTGATTCTGTCAGGAAACGACTGCTTCCTGTGTGGCTTCTGTTTTTAGCTCATCACTTTTTCCTGAACCCTCAGAGGGGGTTTCATCCAGTGACTAAAAATAACATCAAACTGAACAAACACATAACAAGCTCTGGGGTTAATGATGAGTGAGTTTGATGTAATGTCAAACATGTCAAAGTACAGATGATCCTCTGTTAATGTGCATGTTCTGCTCAGAGGTTTAGATGAATGGTTTCATCCTTTAAACTGGTCCCATTGAGGTACTAGACATGATGCTCCAGGAAGTGTGAGAGCAGAGACGTCAACCAGCCGTGAAAGAAAACAGTCGAACTGAAAAATGGACCTTAATTAAACTCCAGTGTCCATCAGTCATGGACATTCTATCTCCCAGGATGTCACATCTCAGGAACCCATAATACATCTTGGTTGGTGTCAGAGTTTGACCTGTGGGACGTCAAACAGACGACTAAACAATGCGGCAGTTAGGGTTTGGGTTAGACTTAAAAACAGCTGAGTTAAGAGATGACAAATGGATGATAATCAAATAAACAGGACATGAACCCTGGACTTGTTTAAGTCCATGAGCTGTCCAAAAACAGAAGAATCGGGAACCTGGGAAAAAGAAACGTAAACACCGATGAAACACATGGTTTGGTAAATTAGTATCTACTGATTTTTTTACTGTTTTTAATACCAATGAAGCAATGATTGTATTTATGTGTGAAACCAGTTATTCCTCCATCATATAAATCATCAGTTCAACACTGAACACAGGATCAAACAGGAAACACTGGACCTGAACTGAACAACTGATCAACAGAAAACATACAGCTGTGCAGTTAAAAAGGTTAAAGGTAGTAGTGACACCAAACCTCAGCCCAGTTCTGTGGCCCAGACAGACCAGTTCAGATGTTCTGATGGATCCAATCAGAGTGAACTTTACTGAGGGTCAAGTGAAGCGGAATGTTTCAGCCAATCTCAAAGAGAAACGTGGAAAGGTGAAGCTCTGACAACTTGGAGCCGTCTGACCTAAACCAGCCTGTATGTACAAACCAACATGAGTGGAGGTGGTTTATAGGTCGACTGTTCTCGTCAGTGTTGACTAAATAAACCGATCTGTGTTTTCTGTTCGAGTTTAGGGTTAGGGTTATGTTAACTGATCTGAAGCCCATCTGAAGCTGATACGAAGCCCATCTGAAGCCCATTTGAAGCTGATCTGAAGTCCATATGGGAAGAACATATGGACTTCCTGTGTGCTAAACGTGCTCAAAGACTCCATTTTCTCCATAGAATCAGACTGTTTGGTGTTAGCTCTCAGATCATACTTTACACAATGCAGTGCTTGGAACCTTGATCAGATTTGGGATGGCAGCTTGGTTGGGTTCACTCACCGGTCAGTCCAGGTCTAGGATTGAGAAACCGGTAAAAACTGCAGAGAAACTAATAGGAAACAAAGACTACCAGTCCCTCCAATCAATATATGAACAGGAAGCTGTTCATCAGGCTCACAGGATCATTAAAGATCCATCCCATATCCTTTATGCAGAATATGAGTTATTACTTCGATTAATGGACCCTGAGCCCTTTTCTTTTATTCAAACTTGCCTAAGGACTGGCTTTTAAACTACCCATGTTCTTATTATTAATGTTTCTACTCTTGATTTTATTTTTTTATTTATTTCTATCATGTATTTGATCTTATAACTACTTGATTTTTTTTTTATCACTGCCACTGAAAATGAAGGAATATTTTTAAGGAATGGAATTACTCTCATCTTTTAAGTTAATTTGTTAAATTAATTGTATTTATTCTATTTATTTTTACCCGGTCCAATACATAGATTAGGTCGAATACATAATTGTGATTATACTGACTCCAAAATATTATCACTGAATGTGTTTTGTTACTGTATGTGTCTGAATGGGAATGCAGCTGTGTAGTCCTGTTGTCCAAAACAAATGTCCCCAGTGGGACATAAGATTGAATCCTGATCCTGATCCTGATCTGAAGCCCATCTGTGGACTGAACTCAGACTCACTGTGAAATGTTTTCCAGGTTTAAAACCCTCTGATCAGACATTTTATCCACGTCATATGTTGTACCCAGAGCCAAAGGTGTCAACAGCCTTTTTCAGTTCTGTGGAAGAATGTCTGGAGTAAAATCAGAGGAGGTGTCAGTGTCCAAGGGTTAAGAGGTTTGGACCCTGGCCTTTATGAAGATGTCTCACCAGTCCATATTCAACGTCAACCGCAGAGACAGAAAATAATTCACTCGTTAGCTTTGGTCTGTTTTTGCTAAAAATCAAAACCAAAGCCAGAAAAAAAATCATTTTCCCTGGAAACAACATGTTCCTGAAGTATTGCACCACTGGTAACCACAGAGGCTTCTTCTGAGATCAACAACAGTCAGAGTTTAATGAGACCACAGCATTGTTATTACTGTTGTACAGGAGTTTAGTGTCTGACTGTTGTAACTGTGGTTTAAAGTCCTACCACACAAAACCGTCTGATATGCTGTTGGTTCAATTCTATTTCACACACATTTAACCACCAAACTGTCAATAGTCATGATAACATGCATAGATGTGTTTTTGGTTTTTTTTTTGGTTTTTTTTGGTGTTTCTTTTATCTGAAGTATAATGAGTCATTTTATGGTGGACATAAGAAAAGCACCAGCAGATGAAACATGGAGTTGATGTGCAGCTCAAATCCCACAGGAGGCTCTGAGTTTATTTTCTTCTTTACTCTGAAGCTCCATAAAGATTCTAAAGACACAGTAACCTCTGAACACGGCTCTGGTCCACTGTTGTATCTGGAACTTGTCAAATGGGGCTTTTCTCAGTTCCTACTGAGTCTGTTTTGGTGGGTTTTCTGTGGTCTGACCCACTGCAGACCAGGCTTCAGCTCCTGTTTCTTCATGTGTTTCTTTCTTATTTTAGTTGTTTTTGACCAAACCTGGACCATGGTGTTCAAAGTTCAAGCTACTTTAGTATCTCCTAGGGGAACAATTATTGTACATCCAGAATTACACACTGAAAACCACACTGAAAAAGATGCAAAACCCCAAATGACACACTATTCACTGTTCACGGTTCAGGACCCTGATAGTAGCAGGAATAAGAGTTCTAATGTTTATTACCTCCGCCAAGGTTATTTTGCCAGTGTTGGTTTGTCTGTCTGTTTGTCTGTCTGTTTGTCTGTCTGTCTGTCTGTCTGTCTGTCTGTCTGTCTGTCTGTCTGTGTGCAAGATAACTCAAAAAGTTATGGACGGATTTGGATGCTAATTTCAGGAAATGTTGATACTGGCATAGGGAACAAATGATTGGTCAAGGCAGACGGCCATCCTCCAGGAGTCTGGGTCTGCTCGAGGTTTCTGCCTGTTAAAGGGAAGTTTTTCCTCGCCACTGTCACCAGTCACAAGTGTTTGCTCCTGGAGGATTCTGTTGGGTTTCTGTAAATTGACTTAGAGTCTGGTTTTGACCAACTCTATATATAAAATGTCAAGAGATAACTTTTTTTGTGATCTGGCGCTATATAAATAAAATTTGATTGATTGAGTGATTTAATTGGTTTTCCCCTGTAAGTCGCTTTGGAAAAAAGCGTCTGCCAAATGTGTAAACATAAACACATGATTAAATTTTGGTGGTGATCGGGGGTGGGGGGGGCCACTGATCTGCCTTGGTGGAGGTCTGCGCTCTCTGAGTCCTTCTAGTTGGTCCTGTTATATGGTTAAAACGTATCTAGACAACACCCGTAGAAAACACCTGAAGAAAACACCCATAGAAAACACCCATAGACAACACCTCTAGAAAACACCCCTAGGAAACACCTGTAGAAAGCACCTGTAGAAAACACCCGTAGAAAACAACCATAGGCAACATCCGTAGGAAGCACCCGTAGAAAACAACTGTTGGCAACACCCGTAGGCAACACCTGTAGAAAACACCTGTGGAAAACACACGTAAAAAACACCCGCAGAAAACACCCGTAGACAACACCCCTAGGAAACACCCACAGGCAACATCCATGGAAAACACCCACAGAAAACACTCTTGGACAACACCCACAGAAAAGACCTGTAGACAACACCCGAAGACATCACACATAGAAAACACCAGTATAAAAGACTCAAATTCAAGTCTATCCTCAGTCATTTCATTTACAACATGATCAGAGGGAATTATGGGATTTACGATACTAAAACAGTCAAACCCTGCAGCTTTAAATGCAGTGACGTTAAACTACATCTAGTTTTGCTTTGGGTTTTATGTTATGAGGTCACTGAGCTCAGTCCAACACACACATAAATGCAATGAAAAGAATGAAGCAGCTTCTGCACATTCAATAATTTAAAGAAACATTCACAATTACAATGTTTAACTCAGTATTTCCTGCTGTTCCACGTCTGTCAATCAAAACAATAACAAAAGCAACTACTGCACTTGTGTTATGACCCTTATCAATAATAATAATAATAATAATAATAATAATAGTAATAATAATAATAATAACTTTATTTGTATAGCACCTTTAAAAACAAAGTTTACAAAGTGCTTTGACAGAGGGCACAACAGCAGGATACACGAAGCAAGTAAAAATACTAAAACAGAAGCAACACAATTACAGAGATGTATGAACAAGTTAATTATCAAACAGGATCCAATTTAAAAATTAAAATTAAAAATTAAGGTTAAAAAGGGGACAGACATCACATAAAAGCAAGTCTACAAAAATGTGTTTTAAGAAGTGATTTAAAAGATGTTACTGATTCCGCAAGCCTTATCTCCTCGGGCAGGCCGTTCCAAAGTCGAGGGGCCCTGATGCAAAATGCCCGGTCACCTTTTGATTTAAGCCTCGACTTTGGAACAGCCAGGAGCCCTGAATAGCCACGTCTCACTGGGATGTGGGTTAGGGTTAGCATGAACCAGCATCTTTCCTGTGGCTGAACTGTGAACCTGGAGCTAATGGTCCATATGATCTAAGGTCATCTCAACATATAGTCCTCCTCCTCCTCCTCCTCTGTTTAACTTTTACTGTGAAACGTTTTGATCCTGTGGTTAAACTGTGGATGTGTTCATGAAACAACAGGGTCTCTGTGTTTTCTGCATGGTGTGTTCAGGCTCTGTAGGTTTACACAGCATTCTCCTGCCGCTGCCGTGTGTTGTGTGTATGAAGTTGTGGTTCTTGATGTTTCACAGAGGCCGTATTGTGACACTGGTTTCTGGAGGGATTATGTACATTAACATGACATTCTCAAACTCAAAGCAGCTGTGAGGAGCAGAGGCGCCCTCCAGGTCAGAGCAGCTCCAATAAGATCAACACAACCAGATGAATTTACAACCGTTGGACAGGATGGAATGACCCTGGATCAAAGCCTGTGATAATGACACCTCCCTGTGCAGTAGCAGAATTGGATCAAGGTACGTCAGCGATCAGACCAGAACATTAAAGCTCAGCTGCATCTGTGATGAAATCCAACACTGTAACGGCTTTAATATTCACTGAAGGTCCAGTGGAAGGAGAAGGAATGGAATGGAATCTAATCTAATTCTGTTTTCATTAGTCGATAATGAGGAGCAGGTCGTCTGTCCACCTTCTTCTTCTTCTTCTTGGAACTGATGTCACTGGTGGAACTCAGACGTGCTCAGTTTGATCACAACCCGTAGATAACACACGTAGAAAACACCAGTAGAAAACAACTGCAGAAAACACCCACAGACAGCACCTGCTGAAAACACCCACATAAAACCGCTGCAGAAAAACCCCGTAGAAAACACCCTTAGAAAATACCTGTAGAAAAGAGTCAAATTCAAGTTTATCCTCAGTCTTCTTCTTCCTTTTATGACATGTTTCCCCCAAGGAGAAAAGGAAGCGTTTTACTACCACATGAAACACTGACCCTTTGGTAGACGAGGAGTCTCAATGATAACGACTTTCAACTCGTTAACGGTGGGTTTCTGGAGCAGAACTTTACTGCTTTGGACCAGTCGTCTACAGCTGACAGGTGTTTCAGAAGAGACATCAATATCATCATATCCGTTTGTCCATCCATCCATCCATTCATCCATCCCAAATCCAGACCCAGATCCTGACCTAGATCTAGATCCAGACCCACACTCAAATCCAGACCCAGATCTAGACCCAAACTCAGACCCAGATCCTGATCCCAACCCAGATCTAAATCCACATCTTATTGGTTCCATCCTGGTTCTGGCTCTGTGGACCTGGACTGTGGACAGTGTCTGTATAAATCCTGGTGGACTTGTTTTAAAATAACCACAGGCGTCTGTTATTTCTTTCTTATTCCCAGGACTTTGAGACAATGACAATGACTGTGACTGAAACAGGCCCATATGTCATGTGATCTGGACCACAGGTCATGTGATCCAGACCACAGGCCTGCAGGTCAGCCCCTCCACACAGTCCTGTTCTGTTTCCCTTTTTCATATGTATAGTTCCACAACAACAGCGCACCTCCTCCAGTCCAGTCACATTATGACCACAAGTCTGGAATAAAAGTACACACAAACACTGGCCCAAAGCCTCGGAGAAACACAAGCAGCTAACGTGTATTCCTGTCTGATGCCAGGAGGAACTGTACAAACTACGAATATGTCCATTGGTCAGCTTCCACACGTCACTAAACTGTTCATCTATGTGGGTCAGTCCAGTCCATAGAAATCCTTCACTGCAGTAAAACCACAAAGTCCTGACATGAATAAGTCTAAAGAAGCGAATGAATACAGTGGTCACATTATTAAACCGCTTAACTTCAAGTCAAACGAAACATAACAGACAGCACAATCAACATTCACTTCAATGTGTTTCATCAGCCACAGACTGAAACATGAAGAAGCTTTTTCTGGGATGAAAACTGGCCTGGCCTTTTAACAGTTCCAAAAGCTAACACAAAAACTCATGGCGAGGCAGCTTTTCAGCATTATGCTCCTCGCCTATGGAACAGCCTGCCAGGGAACCTCAGGGCTGCAGAGAATGTAGAAATTTTTAAAACCAGGCTCAAGACCCACCTTTTTAGTTTGGCTTTTAACTAATACCTCTGTTTTATCCACTCTAAGGTTTTATAGTTATATTTAATATATATATCTTAAGATTCTTTTAACCAGTGTTTCCGTTTTATCATTTTAATGTTTAATATTTTTATTATATTTATATATGTCTTACATTTAGCTTCTTTTAATCAATTTCTTTTATATCTTTTTAATGTTTCTTATCTATATTCTCCAGTGTTTCATCAGAGGGAGCCCTCTGTACCGGGGGACGGCTGTGGACTCTGGTGGCTTTGGCCCCTTCTTTCACTGGGGTCTGCTCCTTTCTGGTGGGTGGGGGTCCCAGTTGGCCCTCTCCCACTGGTTGGGATGCGGCGCTGTGTCGCTGGTTTCTGGTTGCCGGGGTCAGCGGCTGTCTCCTGGTGCAGATGGCTCCCTGAGACAGCGCCTCCTCTTTTACTTTTACTTTTTCTTTCTGGTCCTCCCACGCTCAGTTAGTCTTTTTAAGTATGTGTGAGCTTGTGGGTTTGCATATGTGTGTGTGTGTGTGGGGGGGTGGTACTGATTTTTAAGCTTATATGTAAAGCACTTTGTGCTACAGCCTTAATGTATGGAAAGTGCTAAATAAAGATTGATTGATTGAAAACTGACTCCATGTCTCCCTCTAGTGGACATAAATGAACATTACATGAACATTCCACTTGTACTCAGAGCAGTTTTCGCCCCTCTGCCAACTTCTGGCCTGAGGGGTATTGTAATTGTTTTGTTGCTGGTCTGTCTGTCTGTCTGTCTGTCTGTCTGTCTGTCTGTCTATTCAATGACATAATCACATTATCTGTAGAATGGAGTGAGATATCTGCACCGCATTTATACTGTGGATGCATCTTACATGGAGCAGAAGCCTATTGAATATAAGTCACCATGACCTACTTTTTCAAGATCCAATGGCCTTGTGCAGTTATAATATCTGAGTACTTTCACATATAAATATGTATCTAATAAGTTTTACACAAAGACAATCTAATCTAAATTATAGGGCAGTAACTTTCAGCAGAATCTTACTCAGTGTGTTATTTTTTTTTTTTTTTATCTTGCATACCTTGTCAGCAGGTGAAAAAATATCTGGAATTGTATAAAAATGAGTCAGTAAATAACTAAGATTTGTCTTTTACAACCACAATAGTTTGAGATAATTTATTTAATTCTGAGTGAAATTAACAAAACCTTGAACCTACTACTGGACCTGATGTGATGGTTTAAATTTAATCAACTTTCACATTTAAGTGTAACTGCAATTGATATATCTGAATCTCTGACTTAAGTCCAAACTGATCTGAAAAAGCATCAAATCCCAGATGGATGTAAATGTGGACATTTCCTATGGACTGGACCTGTTAAATTGGACTCAGACCAGACCTTAACCTGTGGAAAAACCACCACAACAAACATCTACATCCACATCAGAGACTGGGGGAACGTCATTACATCCACAGGTTCCAACAGATGAAGTCTGAGGCCGTTTCAGCTCCACGTTCAGCTGAAACAGAAAACTTGGTGTGGTTTTGACTGAATCTTTCCAATGTCGACATCATTAATGAGCAGGTTGGGTTTAAACCTTGGATTAGGTTTGTTTTGGATGCAGATCTCCCCTCCAGAGGGGACGTCACACATCGATGGGTTCAAATGTACTTTAATACATCCACAAACATAAGACATGGACACCAGTTGAAAATACACTGCAGCTAATTTGGTTCTTACCAAAATAAAAAACAAACAAACAACAACTTAGATTTAGAAATGTTAGATAATTTATTTTGTTTTAAGAGTTAATTTTCGATTCAGATTCAGAAAACTTTATTATCCCATACGGGCAATTCATTTTTCTTATTTTTTGTGTTCGTACATCTGTAGACATGCTTATTTCTAGATTTAACAATCTGAATTCAAGAAATCTTGTCCAGTGAAATTATCTTGCTGCATGGACAGATATTTCACTTGTTTTGCGTACCTTTGTCCTCAGATTTATTGCTTTTATCTTGTTTTTAGACACCCTTTTTTGCAGTGTAGAATGGCCTGCATCTACAGCTCAACTTGAATCAGTTCAATATCATCAGTATCAATCAGACTGTGGTTTAAGTTGTAACAGTGGACGTCCTCCAGGACAATAGAACTAAAACAGATCAGAAATAATTAGTTGTTTACAGTGGAACGACAGCATCGTTCAGTTGAAACCCTGATGAGTCCTGTGGTCCACATGGGCTTCACAGGACTTCAAACCCACAGAAGCTGAGTCTTACCTTGGCTGTGAGTTCTGCTCTGAGTGTGTTCATCTGGCTGAGTGGGATGAGCAGAAACCAGTAAAGTCCAGTTTATGGGTCACTGGTCCTGAGGAGAGGACACAGCAGATCCTGGAACATCCTGGATCCTGGACACTGGACGGCCAATGGACACCTGAACACACTGAGGCTCAGCTCTGCCGTTTTTTGCCTCCTCCATCCAACCAGAAACAGGCAGCAGCAGGGAGGGTGGAGCAGGACTTAGGACCACCCCCTGTCCGGGCTGGGGCCACCTCCTCCTCCTCCTCCGAGTCTCAAATCTGTTCTGACAGTGTGAAACCAAAGGACAGCTGAGGACAGTTTGGAACAGTTTGGGACAGTTTAGGACAGTTTACAACAGTTTAAGACCATTTGGGACGGTTTAGGATGGTTTAAGACAGTTTAGGACAGTTTGGGGCAGTTTAAGACCGTTTGGGACAGTTAAGGGTGGTTTAAGACAGTTTGGGACAGTTCAGGACAGTTTACAAAAGTTTAAGACCATTTGGGACAGTTTAGGATGGTTGAAGACAGTTTAGAACAGTTTAGGACAGTTTTGGACAGTTTTGGACTGTTTTAGACGGTTTGGGACAGTTTAGGACACTTTGGGACGGTTTAAGACAGTTTGGGACAGTTTAGGACAGTTTGCAACAGTTTAGCACAGTTTAAGACAGTTTAGGATGGTTTAAGGTGGTTTAGGACAGTTTAGGACAGTTTAAGACTGCTCTGCCAACAGGGATGAGTCCACATCCTTTATTACCTCCGCCAAGGAGGTTATGTTGTTGTCGGCATCGGTTTGTCTGTCTGTTTGTTTGTGTGCAAGATAACTCAAAAAGTTATGGGTGGATTTTGATGAAAATTTCAAGAAATGTTGATACTGGCACAAGGAACAAATTATTAAATTTTGTTGGTGATTGGGGGTGGGGGTGGGAGGTGGGGGGGGCACGGGGGCCCGCTGATCTGCCTTGGCGGAGGTCTGCGCTCTATAAGTGCATTTCTAGAAAAGACAGCACAGACCTCCGCCAAGGCAGATCAGTGGGCAGCCATGCCCCCCCACCCCCCAACCCTGATCACCACCAAAATTTAATCATTTGTTCCATGTGCCAGTATCAACATTACTGGAAATTTTCATCCAAATCCGGGGCACTGATCTGCCTTAGCGGAGGTCTGCGCTCTCCGAGTGCTTCTAGTTCATCATTAAATGACAGTTAAAGCTGCAGTGCAGGTTTCATCATCACTACACATCACTCAGTCTCAGAAGACACCAGACCTCTACATCCTGCACTAAGACCAATAACAGGTGGTTTTAGGTAGGTAGGTGGGTTGATCCTGTGATTGACAGCTGTCATTATCAATCATTGATAAGATTCCAACAGATGTGACCTGGATGTGATTCAGCTGGTATCCTCTATGTCTCCTTGTGGACATTTGGAAAAGTAGTTTAATTTTTCAGCATGAAACGATGACAGGTTGATCTGTGTTTAAGTTATTCTGATGTTTTAACCGACACAAACGAAAATAACATCATTTTTGTTAAAGAACTACATTGTTTTCAGAGTTGAGCTGTATTTGTGTTGACATCGAACTGGTCCAACCAGTGGATCTGATCCCATCACCTCCAGGTCCAGGTCTGTTTCATGTGTCTGATATCATCTCTGCTTCTACTTTACTTCCTTTAAAGCTCTGCTTCCCATTTCACATGTTCTACATGTGTTTTTAACTCACCAGCCAATCGGTGATGAGCTGTTGTGAAGACACTGTTTCCAGCACCATCTTAGTATTTGTCGTTTCAATTTCTTCAAACATCTTCTCTGAAACTACTGGTCAGAGTCATCTCTAATTTTATATGTATCATCTTCGGGACAATGTCTACAAAGTTTGTTCCTCATTTTGAGATATTTAGATTTTTGAATTTTTTTATGATTTTTAAAAATATTCTAAATGTTCCTTTTCTTCTAATGGTCCATATTTAGATGGTTTATAACATGGAAATGGCACAATACAGTACTTTGACTGAATGAGTTGATTTCTCCTCTACTGAAAGTACCGCCCACTTCTATTGGGAGATTGATCTCCTGCATCCAGACCACAGGACTCTAACATAGAGACTAGGGCTGCAACTAACGATAATTTGAACAATCGATTAATCTGTACATTATTTTAATAACTAATCGATTCATCAGATAAACACAAAAGACTCAATTCTCAAAGATCAGTATTTAACCCAAAACAATATAGGATGCAGAGAAGTCACTAATGATGACATTGCTGCAATGGTTTTAAGTATAGTTAGTGAGCACTAGCCCACTGCCTAGACTTGTTATGGCTAAAGAATAGCAAGATATAGTCATCAACCAGCTCCGGTTATAGGCTATCAAACTAGCATTGTATGTATTAGTTCCAGTCAATGGTAGGTAACGTTAGTCTGTTGGCCTGATAAACGGAGATGGATGAAAATGTTATAATTACAACAACAGTGTCTAACTGGCTAGCGGGCTAAAGTAATCACGACATGTAGGCTATCTTAAGCTAGGTTTACGTTATGTTTGAGGTGGCCATGGCAGTCATGTTTGCCTGAAATGTAGTGCGCTGTGGGATTTTGACCATTTTTTTCTCCATGTTCAAGTTTTGTTACATAATTGGCGCACTATGTTTGGGCCAAACGGGGCTGCCGTGGCCACCGCGAACATAGCGTAAACCTAGCTTTAAAAACCTGGCCCGGCATCTGAAGCCTCATTCATGCTCCTCTGTGTTTTCCTCTGTTACACTACACAGTGTACACAGCGTACAGGCCTCAGTACTAATGTGCTGAAGACCCAATGAATCGACTGCCGAATTTGTTGCCAACTCTTTTAAGAATCAGTTGAAATCGATTTAATCAATTCATTATTGCAGCAATAATAGACATAACCTGACAACTTCACACATTCAACAGGGGATTGATTCACATAGAACAGGACGCCTACATTAGAGACTAGTTTACTACATGTGTTGCTTGTTTGAAGTGTTGAGTGTCGAGGTCATGTCTGGCAGTGTCTTCTCAAGTCCATTCAAGGCTTTGTGCCCTCAGTGAATACTGTCAGGCATGATTCCACTCTAAATCCATACAATAACACAAGGCTGTTTTTTTTGTTGGTCATATAATCTGTAAAACACACACAGATGTGGCAACGACGGTTTATTCAGTAACAGTAACTGGACGAATACTTCTCGTAAAAGTGTGGAGAGATGGAGTTTGTGGAGATGAATGACTTCTTCCAGGCGTATGCCCTTGTGAGTTCAGATCCATGTCCTCACTGTGTCCCAGCTGGACACGGTCCAGGCATGGTCCTCCATCACTGTGGAACCAGGAAAAACATAAAGTCAACCACAGAATATTAATACACTCACATTATCTTAAACATAATCCAACAGAACATATTTAATAAACATGTAAAGATCATACATCTGTCAGTTCATTATTAGTTTAACGTTGGTTTATTTGTGGAATCACAGATTTAAACCCTTTCTCCTTTTTTGCTTCTGTTGCTCTTTATGGTATGTTCAAGTACAGGGTGGGGAAGCAAAATTTACAATGAACATTTAGTTGTTTTTTCTCAGCAGGCACTACGTCAATTGTTTTGAAACTAAACGTATATTGATGTCATAATCATACCTAACACTATTATCCATACCTTTTCAGAAACTTTTGCCCGTATGAGTAATAAGGAAAGCAAACGTCAAAGAGTGTGTGATTTGCTGAATGCACTCGTCACACCAAAGGAGATTTCAAAAATAGTTGGAGTGTCCATAAAGACCGTTTATAATGTAAAGAAGAGAATGACTATGAGCAAAACTATTACGAGAAAGTCTGGAAGATACTATTAAAGAAGAATGGGAGAAGTTGTCACCCGAATATCTGAGGAACACTTGCACAAGTTTCAGGAAGCGTGTGAAGGCAGTTATTGAGAAAGAAGGAGGACACATAGAATAAAAACATTTTCTATTATGTAAATTTTCTTGTGGCAAATAAATTCTCATGACTTTCAATAAACTAATTGGTCATACACTGTCTTTCAATCTCTGCCTCAAAATATTGTGAATTTTGCTTCCCCACCCTGTACATCCCAAACAAACCACAATATATTTCTATGGCAACGCTTCCTCCCACAAATGAAATGTGAACGCTTCATGGGTTCACAAAGAACCACAAAAACAGATGCACTGATGACAAAACATCTCTCAAACATTTTCAGGATTCCTTTTATTGTCATTGTACACACAGAGCACACACAACGGAATTCTGATGTGCATGTAAACGGTGGAACTTCTCAAGTAAAAAAGGGAAATATGCAATGCAAAAAAAAATTAATAGTAAAAAGCAGTTAAAACAGTAAGAAAAAAAAAAAAAAAAAGACACACATACTCCGCTCCTCTCCCATTCTGTCAAGTCACACATTCATACATAGTTAAAGTGCAGAGGACAGTCAGAGGTAAATACAGTAGTAATTGCACTTAGATTTTTATTATTGCACATTGCTGGTTGTGATTATTGCACATTGTTGATAAAGGTTATTGCATATTAGTGTTTTCAGAGGACGATTAAGGTGGTCATGGGCCCTTAGGCTGCTCTTTGTGCCCCCCCTGCTCATCATGCTTCACCAGAAAATGTATTTATTGCCTTAAAAGGGCCACACTAAGGTGAACTGGCATACACAAACAGAAGCAGTCAGAAGTGAAGTTTTTCCTCGATATTCATTCAAGTTGTTGGACCACCACAGAATGATCACAGCTACTTGAGAAATTCGACATTACAAACAAAGCACAAATACAAAACAAGCAGAGGGCCCAGTGCAAAGACGTTGCTGTTTAAATTATGGTAAAAAAAAAAATTATATATATATATATATATATATATATATATATATATATATATATATATATATATATATAGTATTACTGTCTGGCCTGTGCCACCACAGCCACAAAGCCATTAGCAGTTAAGCAACTTCCTTACTTTCACAGTTCAACTGCAAGCTGCAAGCACTTTTCAAAACCAACAGTTAGGCTATAACATCTGTAACAGGCCAGAACAGCCTCCAGACAAAATCACAACCTCCTTACTAAAACACAAACCAGTGTACAATACATCAAACTCTGGATAAAACAAAGCCATAATAAACAGCAGCTGCTGCTGCAACAGCAGCCTATGACAGCACATAATAATGAAACCGCAGCAGAATGATAAATATGTACATAGTCAGATTTTTCAGATTCCTACCTTTACATTTTTTTCTTTGTCCCAACATCCATGATCTAAGCTGTAGGTTGGAGGACTTGCAGGCTCTTGTCTTCTCTCTGCCACAACATTTGAGGAGGGGCCGGGCATTTGCTCTAAAAAACTAATTCAAACTAACCGAATTAGAGAAAAAAAAATAAAAACTAAATAAAACTAAACTTTAATGAAAAATACAAAAGTATTATAACCTTGGGTGGGATCACCATCTCACCGTTCTTCCAGGATCTCTGTGTAAAAGTGACTTATGATTATTGTACATTGTTGATTATTGCATGTGTTTGGTTACTGCAGAGTTTAGTGTAATGATAGCTCTGGGGTAGAAGCTGTTTCCAGTCTTGTCAACCATGCTCTGATGGTCCTGTATCTTCTCCCTGAGGGGAGAAGATCAAACATTTTGTGTACTGGGTGATAACAGTCTTTGATAATGTTTGATGCTTTTCAGAAGCATCGAGTGGTGTAGATATTCTCCTGGGTGGGCAAGTCGGTGTTGACGATGAGCTCAACAGTCTTTATGACTCGTTGAAGAGCTTTCTTGTTCTTTGCTGTGCTGCTGCTGCACCAGATGAGGATGCTGCTTTCAATGGAGCAGTGGAAAAAAGAGATTAGGCGTTTTTGAGGTAGTCCAAGCTTCCTGAGTGCTCTCCGGAAGTACAGTCGTTGTGCTTTCTTGGTTACTGAGTCTGTGTTTACTGTCCATGTTAGGTCTTCAGAAATATGTATGCCAAGGAACCTGCAGCTGGAAACTCACTCTATTTACTGTTGATGAGTAGTGTCTGCTGTTTACACAAGTTAATGATCAGTTCTTTTGTCCGCCAGTCTCTGGACGTCCTCTCTGTATGCTGTCTCGTCACCATTGGAGATGAGTCCTAGTATTGTCGTGTCCTCTGCAAATTTTAAACACTGCACACCACTAGGTTTCTCTGCAGAATAGTGTCCAGGAAGATGTTATGGTAGAAGATTTACATATGGATAAATGTAAAAATGACTAAATCACAAAAGGAATTGACCTGTTAAAAGACATGAGTGTGTTGATGCAGCTTGGACACAAAAACGGACAAACACTGATGACACTTTGATGAACATAATCCAGTTTTTGCTTTAATTCTGAAAAAACCAAAATGCCCAATAATGTCTGTTCACTAATATTCCTTCTTCATGAACAGTTGATTGGACTCATGTTGTTCCCTCTGGAACAGGTTCACCTTTTCCCTATTTATTCACCTCCATGATTCTGTTAGTCCTTTGGTTGGTCCATCTTTGTCTCTGCACGTCCAAAGAATCCTCATAAAACCAAAATAATATCAGCACATAATGGGTAGAAAATGCTACATTCAGGACACGTTCTACTTCAGAACACGAGAACAGACTGGACCTTCAACACCTGCGTTTAGGATAAGTCATGTGACTGTCATCGCTGGGTTAGGGTTAGAGGTGAACGTGGACTGAGGGGCTGACAGCTGAGTCCAGACCAGTGTTGGATCATCTGCATTATGTGAAAGGTCTGATTATTTTTCCAGCTCAGGAATCTGCTCTGTGTGTTTATGTATGTGTGATGTTCAGGGCGTCTCCGCTCACTTTCCTTCATGTCTTTCTCACGTAGATTTGGTGACAGTGGTAAAACATCTACATCAATAAACAGCCTGTGAGCTTCATGCATTTTAACTCTCGATGGGAATGGCGGGAAATATATCCTGCTGATTTCATGTTTTTACGTATATATATATATATATATATATATATATATATGTATATATTTAAAAGACAAAGATGGAATCTAATATGAATAACTGGAATGTGTTTTTAAAGCAGGTCAGGAAATAAAGCAGATAAAAGCAGAATGAATGACAAAGTATGAACCAGGTTGTGTGATGTGTTACATGTGTTGGTTTGGTTACGTTAGGGTTTTGTTGGTTTGGGTTTGTTGGATTAGGATTTTTCGGGTTAGGGTTCAGGTTTTTTTGGTTTGAGTTTGTAGGAGATAGAACTTTTTGGGTCAGGGTTTGGTTTTGTTGGGTTTGGTTTTGTTGGGTTAGGGTTTTTTGTTAAATTAGAGTAAGGGTTTTGTTAGGTTTGGGTTCAGGTTTTGTTGGATCAGGGGTCAGATTTTGTCAGGTTAGTGTTTGTTTGGATTAGGGTTTTGTTGGGTTAGGGTTCTGTTTCTAATTTTTTTTTTTTTTTTTTTAGATTATGGTTTTGTTAGGTCGTTTTTTTGGGGGGAGGGGGTTAGGGTTTAAATTTTTTTTGGGCTAGGGTTTGGGTTTTGTTGGACTAGGGTTCAGGTTTTGTTGGGTTAGCGTTTTTTTGGATTAGGGTTTTGTTGGGTTTGGGTTTTGTTGGGTTAAGGCCCTGCTTAACCCTTGTACCACTCACTTCCAGGAGAAACCCCCCACTATGGACAGTGACGAGTCCAGTTGGCTTTTGACAGCTGCTTCTGGTGGATTTATGGCTCTTGTTACGTGTCAGGATAAATATTTTAAGGTCATGAGTTTAGACCTTAAGCACATATTTAAATTAGTGGGTCGAACTAGGCTTAGATAACTATACGAACATTTGATGTTATATGCACATTAACCTAATGTTTAACAGTTGCAGACCCCCAGGGAAATACATCAAGGAAAAGGAAGATTCCATCCATCCATCCATCCATTATCTGCCGCTTATCTGGGGCCAGGTTGTGGGGGTAACAGTCTAAGCAGGGACACCGAGACTTCCCTCTCCATAGACACCTCCTCCAGCTCTTCCTGGGGGGACTCTGAGGCGTTCCCAGGCCAGCCAAGAGACATAGACTCTCCAACGTGTCCTAGGTCTTCCCTGAGGCCTCCTCCCAGCAGGACATGCCCGGAACACCTCCCCAGGGAGGCGTCCAGGAGGCATCTGAAACAGATACCTGAGCCACCTCAGCTGGCCCCTCTCAATGTGGAGGAGGAGCAGCTCTACTCCAAGCTCCTCCCTGGTGACTGAGCTCCTCACCCTATCCCTAAGGGTGCACCCAGCCACCCTGCAGAGGAAACTCATTTCGACCGCTTGTATCTGGGATCTTGTCCTTTCAGTCATGACCCAAAGCTCATGGCCATAGGTGAGGGTAGGAACGTAGACTGACCGGTAAATTGAAAGCTTTGCTTCTCGGCTCAGCTCCTTCTTCACCACGACAGACTGATACAGCGACCGCATCACTGCAGCCGCTGCACTGATCCGGCTGTCAATCTCACGCTCCATCCTTCCCTCACTCGTGAACAAGACCCGAAGATACTTGAACTCTTCCACTTGAGGCAAAGACTCTCCACCGACCTGGAGAGTCAGTGGAGAGTGGAAAAGGAAAATTACTTTTTGTAAATTTATTGCAGGCAATTTGGCAAAGTAAAGCATGTACAATAATCAGTAATTAATGTCAAATCACCAAATTAACTGGTCATGTCAGTCGTCCATCCAAAGTCTGGTCACTGTTTTGAGATATTTAGATTTTTGAATTTTTGATGAATTTTTTTAAAATATTCTGAATGTTCCCATATTTTGATGGTTTATAACATGTTAATGGATACAGATATCAATCTAGGTCCTACTGATCACTGATAGAAGTCATATATGGACTTTTAATGTGTTGAGTTCTCCTCCAGTGAAAGTACCGCCCACTTCTATTGGGAGCTTGATCTCCTGCATCCAGACCACAGGACTGGAACAGAGACAGAACCTGACAACTTCACACATTCAACTGGTGTTGATTCACATAGAACAGGACGCTGACATACAGGGACACTGGAGACTAGTTTTCCTTCCACTGTCACCAGGTGTTTAGTCCTGGAGGATTCTGTTGGTTTCAGAGTCTGTTTTAGACCAGACTGGAAAGTGTCATCAAATAACATGATCTGTAAATCAAATTGAATTTGATTTTAGTGTTGATGCTTTACTGAACTTGTTATCACTGAAAGATCTGAACCATCTGCTGAAT
This sequence comes from Sphaeramia orbicularis, assembly GCF_902148855.1. Lineage (NCBI taxonomy): Eukaryota > Metazoa > Chordata > Actinopteri > Kurtiformes > Apogonidae > Sphaeramia > Sphaeramia orbicularis. The sequence goes on along the minus strand of NC_043961.1, from coordinate 19,193,897 downwards.
ATGGTCTTTTCTTCTTCTCTTTCTTCTCCATCTCCTCCTCCTCCTCTCCGTCTTCTCCTTTTTCTTTCCTTCTTCCTCTTCTTCTCCTTCTCCTCCATCTTCTCCTTCTTCTTCCTCTCCTTCTTGTTCTCCTTCTCCTCCTCCTTCTTCCTCCTCTTCTCCTCCTTCTTCTCCTCCTTCTTCTTCCTCCTCCTCCTTCTTTTCCTCCTACTCCTCCTTCCTCTTCTCCTTCTTTCCTTCTTCTTCTTCTTCTTTTTCTCCTTCTTCTCCTTCTTCTTCTTTTTCTAACTGTGCTGATGACATGGTGGGTAATCTTTGGATTCTTCTCCATGTCTGTTGTGGAAGGACTGAATAATCAGAGTCAGAGCTAAAGAATCCTCAGCCTGTTCACTGACATTAGGAGCTGGAGTTCCTCTTAAAGCCAGGACTCCAACTGTTTCCATCAGACGTGTCTCCACAGATCTTTATGTCCATCCTCTGACCGTGCATACAGTTCATAAATGTTCCTGGCAGCTCTTCAGCATTTGGTTTAGTTTCTGCTGCCAAAGGCTCAGTCCCATAAAACTGCAGACTGTTGAGAACATCCTTTACTCTTTGTTTTACTAAATAATATTTACTGTTATTTAGTGACGTGACATTGTCGTCTGTGGTTGACCATAAACACAACACTGACTGTTGCCTTTGCTGAACATCAGATGTGTTGAATGTTGTCGTGAATCTTAGCTCTGGTTTTATTTTTTAGATTTTACAACCATGACCCTCTGGAGATGGTTGATGATTTAACAAAATGGAGATAACTTCATGTATCTGACATACTGTATGAGATGTTACAACATGGATTTACATGAATCCAAACATGTCCTGGATCTTCAGGGGTTAGGGTGAGGCTGTTTTCCTCATTGAATCCAGTGAAGTTTAATAGTGAACATGAAATAAACCTTCAGCCACATCAAACAGATTGTCTTTAAATGTGAGGAATCTCCTATGATTCGGTCCACATCAGTCATGTATTCCTTTTTAATTCTTATCTGCATCTACTTCCTTCTCCTGCTTTTCAGAGAAGGACTGGTGATTTCTATTGAGATGCGCTGAGTGGTTCTGGCAACAGCAGAGTCTAGGATTTAGTCCAAATCAGTGGCTCCAGATAGTTTAGGGTCATTTGATTCATTGATTGCTCTTCATTTGTTTCTTACAACAGTGAACATGTTTCCTTCCATCGTCCCAGAGCCTTTGACATTTCCACAGATTTCAGTTCATGAATATAAAGATTTAGGATCAGTTACTGTATCAGTGTTCAGCTTCCCATTATTATTGCACATGTTTTAACAGAATGTTCACTGTCAGCAAATAAACTCGACATCTTCTACTGGACAAATATCAACCGTTGATTTAGTACTTCATTCATGTAGTATTTTACACAGTAACACATGGAGGACGTCTGGACTGACAAACAGAGGTGGGAAGTAAAAAGTATAAGTACTTGGTTAGTGTACCTAAGTTGATTTTTTTTTAGGTATCTGTAGTTTACTTGAGTATTTATTTTTCTGGCAACCTTTTACTTTTACTCCCTACATTTTTGCATAAATATCTGTACTTTATACTCCTTACATTCTCAGAATAGGCTCGTTACTTTTTCAAACTAAACGGATGTGACAGTACGTAAAATACGTCGCTTCAGAGGGAAAATCAGATTGATGGAGAGAAGGAGCACAGGCTGTGACCAGGGTCAGTACCAGAGTCCTCTACAGGGTCCACTTTTTCCAAACTTTTCCGCCTGTACCCGCAAAGCTAAGTACCGTTACCCGACCCATGATTAAACACATTGTCGACACAGTAACTCACTTTTAAGGGCTTTATTTTTGGCTAAAACACACGCCATCAATAAATCTCTAATATGTGCTGCTCAGTGATGTCTGTAACCAAATATAAACAGAGGTGAAGCTCACATCAACATGAAACAAACCAGATGTGGATCAACCACAGTGAAATTAGATGATGATCATCAGTAAATGTCAAGAAAATTATTTTCATCCATAAATCTTTTTTTTTTCACTTCCTTGCCCAATACTCACCCACATGTCATTTAATTTTGCTTGTACCTGTGAACATTCTTAAATGATTATATGATTCTCTATATGGTTTTGCCAGGTTAAATAAGTATTGTTTCATTCATGGCAAAAAATGCAGTTTTACATTTACTTTTGTATTTTATTACAATTGAGAAGTTGTACCTTTTTACTTTTACTTCAGTAAAGGAGTTGAATCAGTACTTTTACCAGAGTATTTTTTCACCCAAGCAGCTGTACTTCTACTTAACCTCCTAAGACCCAGGACATGTCAGCAAAGTACAAGCTTTTTTTGTTCTTTATTAAATAAGTGCCTATATTGCAACAGTTTTTTCAGATGCAGTTTTTAAAATTTTTATGGAATGTCCTTTGTGGTGGACAGTTTTCTTTTCTTTTTTTTTTTTTTTTTGTATGAAGTTGTAAAACTCTTGTCCACAAATGTGGACAGTGGGTCTTAGGAGGTTAAGTACAGAATGTGAGTACTTTTGCCAATTCTGCTGATGATCAACAATCCAATCTAATCAGTTATCATTAGATATGGATCAAACATTTCAGATATGACAGATCTATGATCATCTTCATTAAAATATAATGAATCTCATGAATGAGATTAGTAGGATCTAATACAATCAATGTGTTTCATCTTCATTTATGGAACACTGGCTCCATTAGAGTCATGTCAGTAATGTTATGGATTATCTACTAATTAAAAAAGACAATAACAACAAGTAAACAGACCAAGACCTGGTCCTGGTGTAGAGGCAGATCAAGACCTGGTCCTGGTGTAGACGTAGGTGAAGTCCCGGTCCTGGTGTAGAGGCAGGTCAAGCTTTGATCCTGGTTTAGATATAGTTCAAGACCTGGTCCTGGTGTAGACGTAGGTGAAGTCCCGGTCCTGGTGTAGAGGCAGGTCAAGCTTTGATCCTGGTTTAGATATAGTTCAAGACCTGGTCTTGGTGTAGACGTAGGTGAAGTCCAATCCCTCCCATGTTTTAATGTGGACCTGAGGAACACCATCATCATCATCATCATCATCATCATCATCATCATCATCATCATCATCATCATCATCATCATCATGAACCAGTTCCATAAATAATGCATGTTTTATTTGGAGAAATTAACCAGTTTTTTGGTTGTTTTTTTTCATAGATAGTTGTTTTTGTTGTGTTTCTTCTATTTCTATATCTATGTGTGTATTGCAGATTTGTAATGTCACATGTTCTCCAACTACAGATCTTCATCCAGACTCAGAACAATCCCAACCGTCGTCCACATGTTGAATTATTTACAGTCAGTTTTTATTTTTTTTACACTCAAGTTTTTATTGAAATTTTACAAACATGTAGTCACCAAAAACAACAAAAAAACAAACAAATCTTGCTAGGGAACACTACACAACACTACATTCACATTATTCAGTCCTTCCACCATTCCGAGTTCTGTAATCGGTCCATTTATTCCATTTTTTGTCCATTTGTGCTTCTTGTAGTCACAGTTTGTGAGTTTTTTTTTTTTTCCTTCAATAACTGTGATCCATCGGTCCTTTGTTGGTGTCTTTCCCCAGTTCCTTGTAATAACTATTTTTGCAAGCCACTCAAAGTACCTTAACCAAGAATATATTGTTTCCCACTACATTTCCATCAGACAAGTTACACAAATACAGAACATCACAGCACATTGGAATCTCATCCCCCATTATTTGCTGTAGCACTCCACACACCAGCTCCCAAAACACAGTTATTTTAACACATTTCCAAAAGACTTGTGTGGTCTACATCAAATTCTCCACATATTTACAGTCAGTTTAACCTCAATAAGACACCAAACACACACATATCAGTATCAGAACTGTACTGACCAGAGGAAGGACATGAAAAAGGACAAATATAATGGAATAAAAAAAGGGTTTGAACATAATCACAAAAACCTCTCATTTTTACTGAAACCGGAGGAAAATAAACACTGATGGTTTTGGACGAGTTTAGACTGAACGACCACTAATGCAACACACAAACAAAAGGAATGTGGTTTAGTTCAACAGCACATTCTGGAACAGCTCTGACTGGTCGACATTTTCTGTAAACAGTAGAAAAGGTGGTTTACTGGTTAGTTTTGGTTAGTACTGGTTTGGGTTTGTACCAAGGTTATTATTGTTAACGAAAACTAACGAAATGACGAAAACTAGAATTGAAAAAAAAAACATTTTCGTTAACTGAAATAAATAAAAACTATACTTAAAAGAAAAAAAACATAACTAATTGAAACTGTATTGTGTGTTTACAAAACTAACTAAAACAGTTAAAAATTATGGATACAATTCCCTTTCGTTTTTGTCAACGTCTGATTGATATGAAATCGATTTACTTCGCTCTAGCAATTTTATCTGCTGGCACCATGCGACACTTGATGGTCTGTCACTTGTGGTCACTTGTGGTTTCCAGTCGTCTTCTGGTCCCCACTCTACCTGGAAACATGGAGACTAAAGTTGGGAGAAAGCAGCAGAGTCCTGTCTGGGATTTATTTGAATACGACGGAGAAGAACAGAAAAGATACAACAAAACTAAAACTAATACTAAAACTAAGCATTTAGAAGAAAATGAAAACTAATAAAAACTAGCAAACCTGCTCTAAAAACAAATTAAAACTGAGTTAGAGAAAAAAAAAAAGTCAAAACTAAATAAAACTAAACTATAATGAAAAATCCAAAACTATTAGAACCTCGGTTTGTACCTAATGTTTCTGTCAGTTTCGGATTGTATTTGATTTACTGGTGTTTGTGTTAGTGGTTGGTGGTTGGTTGACTATGACAGTGGGTGGAGTTCACAGGGTTGGAGAGTTTGATCATCAATATACTGTAGATAATAGAGACAGGTCTGCATGTAATGTTGGAGTTTGTTTGGTTTGACATGTTTGTGTAAAGGTCAGAGGTGGAGTCACACAAAAGGCTCAAGTGGATAAAAGAAAGGTTTTAATTCAACATTTTACCATGGTCGTCCCTGCTGTCAACACTCCTAAGTTCATATCTGAAGTACATAATCATCATCAGTTGTGGTTTCTGACATGTTCCTCATGTGCAGCTGCACAGCGAGGCATTGCTGGAGGGGTAGAAACGCGCCCCAAAATAAATTAAAAAATGACTATGTGAAATGGTTTTCTATTATGTAATGCAGTGTTTCTCAACCTTTTTTGAACAATGATGAACAGATGCTGATGCTATGGTCGTGTGATTTAACTTGTAGTTGTTTTATGTTGACACTCTGATGCAAATAAAACTTCTACCAATGAAGAATTATAGTGACTGATCTGACAAAAGTACAAATGTAATGGGTTTATTTCCAGTATCCAGCTTTAGAAATGATGTATGTACAGTCATTGGAACCAGAATCAGGACCATGTGGCCTGGACGTCATCCATGAGCAGATTTAGAGTCCTTTAAAATAAACCCTTCACCCACAATCAGAGTCAAACCTAGACACAAACCACAGGAAACTACTCATACGCTGGTTGATCATATTATATTATATGCTGAATGACCAGGTCTCCTGCCCTAGTCCAGTTCTTGGTCCTGGTCCTTGTCATGATCCTAGTCCTGGTCTCAGTTCACATGGTCTGTTAGTACTTTCCTGACAGTGGGCTGTGGTCATCACAGTCAGTTCATGTCAAATACATTTACGTCGTTTCAGTCAACTTGTCTCAGTCTTGGTCCAAGTCATGGTCATGGTCATGGTTATAGTCCTGGTCCTGGTCCCAGTCCCGCTTCTGTGTTTACTTTTGGAAATGCTCCTGTTTTCTGTTTGAGGTACGATGGGAAATGCAGACCTCTGTCCTCCGATCCACGTCCAGTATCTTTGGACGCTCATGTCCTCATGTGGCTGAAGATCTGGAACTTGGCTGCATCTCAAAAGGATCTAACCTCTGGCCTAAACTCCTCAGAACTTAATGGTGGCGTTCCAGGAGGAACATAGAGTTCCAGGTGATATGGAGGTCCTGGGCCCTGTTCCAATAACCCCCCACCACCACCACCACCACCTCCAAAAGCACCGGGAACAGCAGGTCAGGGAGACGCCACAGCGTGGGAAAACACGCCGTCCACTTGCCATGAATTATCATCAACCAACTGTTGAGCAAACCGAGTCATGTGTCCGGGACCCGAGGTAACCGAGGCAACTGAGGTAACCAAGGTAACCAAGGTAACTGAGAGAGGCACAAATAAAGACATTTACTGGATAAACAGAACTGAGGTCACAGTGAACCCTAATGTTAATAGAGTTTTCAGACAGTCTGATACCTTCACTCAACACAGTTTCACACAAATATAAACACAGTCTGCCCATTACAGTTTCAACAGTTTCAGTTTCATCAGTTTCCACAGTTTCAGTTTCATCAGTTTCCACAGTTTCATCAGTTTCATTTTCATCAGTTCCAGTTTCAACAGTCTCATCAGTTTCAACAGTTTCATCAGTTTCAGTTTCATCAGTTTCAACAGTTTCGTCAGTTTCAGTTTCAACAGTTTCATCAGTTTCAGTTTCATCAGTTTCAGTTTCAACAGTTTCATCAGTTTCAGTTTCAACAGTATCATCAGTTTCAGCTTCATCAATTTCAGCTTCATCAGTTTCATCAGTTTCAGTTTCAACAGTTTCAGTTTCATCAGTTTCAGTTTTAACAGTCTCATCAGTTTCAGTTTCATCAGTTTCAGCTTCATCAGTTTCAGTTTCATCAGTTTCAACAGTTTCATCAGTTTCATCAGTTTCAGCTTCATCAGTTTCACTTTCATCAATTTGAGTTTCCTCAGTCTTTTACCTGTCGATCCTCAAACACATTAAGAACTAGAAGCACTCGGAGAGCGCAGACCTCCGCCAAAGCTGATCAGTGCCCCCCCCGTGGGCCCCCCCACCCCCGATCACCACCAAAATTTAATCATTTCTTCCTTATCCCATTTCCAACAAACCCTGAAAATTTCATCCAAATCTGTCCATAACTTTTTGAGTTATGTTGCACACTAACGGACAGACAAACAAACAGACAGACAAACAAACAAACAAACAAACAAACCCTGGCAAAAACATAACCTCCTTGGCGGAGGTAATAAACTACACTAATACATTTAGATGCGTGTGGAACCACTGTGACTGGGTCTTAAATAAGTGGAACATACGTATGACAAACATGAGCAGACATGAGGACTGGTCTCCGTCCTTCTGTCCTCTGATCCCAGTGTTAGACTCTTTACATACACTTATTCATAGAACCACAGGAGGGCGCCACAGAGCCCAGTCAACCAGGACTGGTGTCTGTGGTGCATTAGTCAGAAATCATTGATGTGATTTCTGTGTAAATGGATCCATTGTGTAAGTTTATTATGAATCTACAATGTTCAACATGGATCTAATGACGAACCTGAGTAGGACATTTATGCCGATCGACTGAAAATATGATCCAGGTAAATAAAAATTTAACAATATCATCACATCAGGATGTTAGTTTAGTAATGACAGATTTGGTGGTTGGAAAACCTGACACATTGACATTCTGACTGTAGAAAAGTGATCCTGTCAACCTGTGGTGGTGGATTTACCTGCAGACTCCGCCCACTGTTCACACCTCAGGAACAGGACAAGAACGTGGAGAACAGCATGATAGGATGAAGTGAACCCCAACTCGACGGCAGGTGAATGCATGGGTCATAGATGTGTTAATTTAACTGGTAAACAGGTGAGTGGAGGTAAAACAACTGAGGCAAAGGAGATGAAACACAGTGACAGGTAGGGGTGTGAACTGGCAAGAATCTGCTGATACAGTACAAATCACAATACTAGGATCACAATACGATATATCACAATATACACTACCAGGCAAAAACTTGGACTTACCTGGGTTTTCTTTATTTTCACGACTTTTTCCATTGTAGGTTCTCACTGAAAGCATCCAAACTTTGGATGAACACATACAGAATTATGTAGTTAAAAAAGTGTGACATAACTCAAAGCATGTTTTATATTTTAGATTCTTCAAAATAGCCACATTTTGTTTTTATTACTGCTTTGCACATTCTTGGCATTCTCTGGATGAGTTTCATGAGGTCATCTCCTGAAATGTTTTCCAACAGTCTTGAAGGAGATCCCAGTGATGCTGAGCACTTGTTGGCCATCTGTGGTTCATCTCATGTCATTTAAATGAGAAGGTGAGTCCAAAGGTTTGACTGATAGTATATCGTGATTAGGGATGGGAATCGTTAAGAATTTAACGTTCAGTGAAAGTGAAACTAAACACACTTTACTAATTCCTCTATTGACGCATTTCTACTACGTGGAACCGGTTCAACTTGGCTCAGCTTGTCTCCCGTTGTTGTGCACCTCATTTCCTTTCCCTTCTTACCTTCGGAAACTTGTATTTGAGGAGTTACGACGTTTGTTGTCCACACCGGAACTGGCCCGGCGTTCACTCTGCCGCTACATTCACAAGCGCTGCTAAGTAGCGTACCAAATACATGACATTCCCGTAATTGATTCACATGCTGTGGACAAATGTTTGAGGATATTGGAGGGATTCCACCCTTTAGAAGACATGGAAGCTTTGCAAGTGTTCCAAGTAAGTGGACCTGGTGTCAACTTTTTAGACCGTTTCTGCCTCAACGCCATGTTGGCCACGTTCTGACCAAAACAATGCAGCATACGAGCGACATCACAACAAAGGCGGAATCGATAAGCAGAATCGTTAAGCAGGCAGGCAAACGATTCCAAGGAATCGAGCTACTGGGAACCGGTTCTTTTTGAGAACTGTTCCCATCCTTAATCATGATACTGTTAAAAATGCATTTTTTTTGTTTGTGTCTTTTTTTTTTTTAATGATTATTTCCTGGAAGAATTAAATTACACCAGAAATATGCACAAACACTAAACACATTTTATTTGATCACAACAGGATCTAATGCTATGTCACAAAATGTTTAAGATCCTGCTCAAATGTTCATGTTCTATTAGTTCATAATGAACATCATAACATTATTTTTGCACAATCCCAACAAAGGAACTAACATCTGCCTCTCAGACAATAAAACGTGCTTTTAAGATGCTTCAGATAACCATTATTTAATAAAACAGTGTTAATTAATAATAAACAAGATATAAACAATAAAGAAAAACAAAAAACAAAAATGGACCTCCGGCATATCTGCATTTAAATAAATACCTAAAAATATCGATACAGTACTTTTTAAAATCGATACAGTATTGTGAAATGAAATATCACGACATATTGCAGAACCAATATTTTCTAACACCCCTATTGACAGGAGGAAAAGACTGGAGATGAGATGAAGCTGGTGAGGGTTCAGTTCCACTCAGATCCACTGGTGGCACACTCACATGATGTACAGTTATATTCTGTGTGTTTTCTTCAGTATGTATGACTTTCATTCACCTGTTTTCATCAGCTGTTCTGGTGAAATCCTGTTTTCAGATAACATGTTTACTATTATTATTACAGGTCACACCAAGTCAACTTCTTAATGAATATATGTTTGAGTGAATACCTGAGGTTCATCTGTAGTAAATATCTCACAAACACTATTCTCATTTATATTTTCAGATGATAAAACGAATATCCATTGGTCTGATTTGGTTTCAAGACGTTACTGCTTTGCTTAAGGCATCGGATCAGTGAAGGTACTGAGCTCCAACACCTGGATGAAGCAGCATTCATACACTGACCCCCCCCAACAGCACAGATGTAACCCTTTTATATGAGGGTAAAATGAACAGACTGTCGGATGGATGGATGGATGGATGGATGGATGGATGGATGGATGGATGGATGGATGGATGGATGGATGGATGGATAGATAGATAGATAGATAGATAGATAGATAGATAGATAGATAGATAGATAGATAGATAGATAGATAGATAGATAGATAGATAGATAGATAGATAGATAGATAGATAGATCTTGTCACATGATCCTCATATTTTCATCATATCCTGAATGTGTTGGATTTGTGTGTGAAACATGAACATTATTTAGATTCTGTTTGTTCATTTGTCTGTGACATGAACATTAGACATGAGTGGGTGTGAGGAAGTGTTGTCTTTCATCTTTGTGATGAGTCCATGTGGAGCGTTTGTGTTGTGGAATCATCAGTTTGTCCAGTACAAACAGACTCTGCAGCCTCATAAAAGTGTTCTCATAAAACCACTGGGCTAAGCTGGTTCTGGATCAGCTGTAAAAGACCCTGTTTGGAGAGTGAGGCCCTCCTGACTGCTCCCAGATCCAGTCTCCCATGGGTCCATTCAAAACCCACAACACTTATAAACCACGTTATTAGCAGTGTTAACATGAGGAGTCCTCAGTGGAGCCAGAAAACATGGACTTTAGCTTTGTCATCAGAATGAAGGACGCCCCAGTCTCCATGTTTGTGACATGTTTAATATTTTATGGGAAATAGATGTAATTACCGGGTGTAATTACTGAGTGTAATTACTGGATGTAATTACCAGGTGTAATTACTGGATGTAATTACCAAGTGTAATTACTGGCTGTAATTATGGGATGTAATTACTGGGTGTAATTACTGGATGTAATTACAAAGTGTAATTACTGGGTGTAATTACAAGGTGTAATTACAGGCTGTATTTACTGGCCATAATTACCAGGTGTAATTACTGGGTATAATTATTGGAAGTAATTACCAAGTGTAATTACTGGATGTAATTACCAGGTGTAATTACTGGGTGTAATTCCCGAATGTAATTGCCAGGTGTAATTACTGGATGTAATTATCAGGTGTAATTACTGGGTATAATTATTGGATGTAATTACCAAGTGTAATTACTGGATGTAATTACCAGGTGTAATTACTGGGTGTAATTCCCGAATGTAATTACCAGGTGTAATTACTGGATGTAATTATCAGGTGTAATTACTGGGTGTAATTACTGGATGTAATTACTAAATGTAATTACTGGGTGTAATTACTGAGTGTAATTGCTGGATGTAATTATGGGATGTAATTACCGAGTGTAATTAAAGGATGTAATTACCAGGTGTATTTACTGGGTGTAATTATGGGATGTACCTACTGAGTGTAATTACTGGATGTAATTAGCAGGTGTAATTAGTGGATGCAATTACCGAGTGTAATTACTGGGTGTAATTATCAAGCGTAATTACTGGATGTAATTACCAGGTGTAATTACTGGCTGTAATTACTGGATGTAATTATCAGGTGTAATTACTGGGTATAATTACTGCATGTAACTGGGTGTAATTACCAAGTGTAATTACTGGATGTAATTACCAAATGTAATTACTGGGTGTAATTACCAGGTGTAATTACTGGGTGTAATTACTAGGTGTAATAGCTGGGTGTAATTACTGGATGTAATTACCAGGTGTAATTACGAAGTGTAATTACTGGATGTAATTACCAAGTGTAATTACTGGGTGTAATTATTGGGTGTAATTACTAGGAGTAATTACTGGATGTAATTACCAAATGCAATTACTGGGTGTAATTACCAGGTGTAATTACTGGGTGTAATTACTAGGTGTAATAACTGGGTGTAATTACTGGATGTAATTACCAGGTGTAATTACGAAGTGTAATTACTGGATGTAATTACCAAGTGTAATTACTGGGTGTAATTATCAGGTGTAATTATTGGGTGTAATTACTGGGAGTAATAACTGGATGTGATTACTAAGTGTAATTACTGGATGTAATTACCAGGTGTAATTACTTGGTGTAATTACTGGATGCAGGAACCATCATGGATTCTTGGTTTCTGAGGTAAGTTTAAGTTAGTAGTTTGTGATTTGGTCTTTTCTTTATAGGCTTTTTGGAGCCTGAAGTGACCGTATTTGAACAAAACAGACAGAACCACAACAACCTGAGGGGTCAGAGGTCAGCTAATGGCAAGGCAAGGCAGATTTATTTGTATAGAACAATTCACACACAGGGCAACTCCCAGTGCTGCACAAAAATGGAAAAGAGACAGGTTAAAAACACAATTACAATTAAAACATAATCAATAAAACATAAATAATAATCAATTAAAACAAAGTAAAAGAGCAGAGTGCAGATAGAACCCTTTCAGTTGTTCTATGCACAGTTGAACAGAGCTGTTTTCAGCCTGGACTTAAACACTGTCACAGTAAAGACCTGTCGGACGTCATCAGGAGACTGTTCCAGAGTTTAGCTGCATGGAACTGAAACACACTGTATTCCAAAATTACTAATATCTCCCAAAATATTGGTCCTATCAACTTGCTGTTTTCACTAGTCTGTTCCTTGACCAAAAATACATAAGTGTGACTAACTACAGCAGTCAGCTCTGTATGGATTTTGTGTGATGCCTGAGACACACAGAAAGATTCCATGTCCCTTTTATAATATAGAATATGTTAATGGGAATTACAAATAATTCAAAATTATTAGTCAAAAGTAACTGAACCTGGAATCACAGATATTAAAATAATCCTAAGAACAAACAGACATTGAACAGGTGCTGGTAGTAACAGGCAGCAGAACCAACCCATAAAGATGGAAGATGCTACACAGCACGTTGGCGCTGTGGATGGAAATATGAGGACAAAAAAAACAAGACGGAACAGTCGACCGACTTAAAATATTATACACACTCTGCAGGAAGGAGTTTTCTTTTCATCGAAGCACTTCCATCTTAAAATACCATATTAATGCAAAGCATATGTTAGAGGGATTCTGCTAGCACTGTGGTTAACGTGTCGCCCAGATTGCGACAAACACGTTAAGTGCATATATATTCTCTTCTTTCTTGAGTCTGTTTACTCATGCAAAATGAAATGCGATACTTGTAGATTAAAAATGAATGATATTTAATTGTGACTAATCAAAATTCATCAAAAGCAACCCTGTGATTAATCTGATTAAAAACTGTAATGGTTTGACAGCACTAATACGTATGTAATATGAAGAATATTTAACCCTTTAACCTCCATGTTTCTGCTGCTATTATCCCTGTACACCACCAGGTGTTGCCATGGGCCCTTTCATTCTTCCTTTGTCCTTTCTTCTCTTTACTGGCCACAGATTTCATTTTCCATGGTTGGTCCAGTATGTACCAGAACCAGAACACAGAACCCCTGAAACTGGTTGTAGTTGTTTGGACTCTGCAGTCATTGAGAATTCAACATTATATTTAACCTGAAAGAACCATCACTGTTGAAGTCAGTGAGTTTGACGGTCGTCCATGTGAGTCTAAGTGAAAGATGGTGGTGACAGTGAGTCCACGTCCACTGGAATGACCTGCACCCGCCCCTCTGTTTACCCCCGCCTGTTTCTGGTGTGTCACCCCACCACCATCCACATAATAACGCTTTGTCCACCAGTGAGCAGTGGGGGCCGGCGGGGACTTTGGGACCACTGAGGGACCAGCCTTGGACCAGTCTGAGGTGGAAGTGCTGAACATCCACAGGTTTTCTTCAGTAGTGGACGGTGGAACCCGAGCAGTGAGTCCTAAACATCTCATTATCTCTGTACTTCTGGTTTTGTTCCTGTTGCTGCAGGTTCAGGGATCGGTTCAGGTCCAGGGATCAGTTCAATGATCTGTTGACGCGATGGTTTCTCTGGTTCTAAATGAAAACCGAGCTTCAGGTTTGATTTACTGTGTTTCATATCAGTGTGTGGGTGTGTGGGGGGTGTTGGATAATCTCCTGTGGAATCCATTCTGCTCTGGTCATTACAGGATTAAGTCAGTGTTCTTTGATTAGATTAGGGAAAAGCAGGACCTCCATGTGTGACATGAATATTGGGTTCAGATGATCCATCCATGAGGTTCATTCTACTGGTTCAGTGGGTCTTCATGAATTAATATAATAATAGATTTGAAAGACTTAGGCTTTATTTGTCCCAGAAGGGATATTTGTTTGCACATGACTGTACTTAGAATTTGCCACAAAAACACACACATCAACATCAGATGGAAGGGAAAAGTACACAAAAAAGGCAGACATATCACACAAACACTTAGTTGTGGTGGACATGGCATCAGCTATGGGAAGGAGGAGAATGTCAGTGGGGTCTGTTGTTTAAAGTGGCTATGCCTGAAACCTGATGGTGAACCAAGTCTGTGAGTAATAACTCCACATCTGATATTTAATGGCTTCAATTTTCATCATTCATGTTCACAGATAAATATGTTTGAGTTTTGTTCATGTCATGTTTGGTCATTTTAATGAAATAACAATGTGACTAAATGAAATGATCCGTTAGAAGGAAGAAAACGACAGATTTCAACAAAGCATGGAACTCATGTCTTTTCTTCCCCAGACATTTTAAAGCAGAAATGTTTTATATTTTACCTTTAAAACACATGATAGTTTTATTCTTTGACTTTGCTGTTTGTTTGGCATAATGAAAAAACTCAACAAAATACAACCAAATAACGTCATAATTCAGTCATTTATGAGTAGATGAGTTGAACCATATATGACATATTAGCTAAATGCTAAACACTAACCCTAGAAAAACACAACTACACAAAACCGCTCATGATTTTATACAGTTAAAGATAACATATGGTTTGTATTGGGGGTAAAATACTTGTTAAATGAGACTAATTATACTCGCGTACAATGTTAGTGAATTAGAAACAGGCCGCCGTCTATATTTAAATGAAAATCATCCAGTTAAAGACACCGGATCCAGTTCCCACCAGCTTTTCTTACCCCACTCTCCCCTACACTTGAATAATGGGCAGTGAATGTGTTTTCAATTTAAACTGTTTGGACTGAACTGTTAAAATGTGGATTATTTAGTGGAGAATGATGCCCCTGTGGCCTCTGTTGTGTTTCCACAGTGTTGATGTGAATGAATGGGTCGGGGTCAGTGTTCACACTGGGCCGTCAGCTTTCACAGTAAACATTCCTCTGGTGTTCTGACCAAACGCCAACAATGATCCTTCAGCTCTAATCAGGCCTGAACCCTGAACAAACCACTCCTTCTGCAGAGTAAACAGTCATGATGGATGGATCAAACCTCACCATTCTACCACTAACACGACGAGTTAAGGACACTCAGATGGAACGGATCATGTTCTGATGGTTCCGGTCCATGTTCTGATGGTTCCGGTCCATGTTCTGATGGTTCCGGTCCATGTTGTGATGGTTCCAGTCCACGTTCTGATCCAACACCTTCATCCGACACATGAATCTGACTGATGGACTGTTCGTCAACATCTGTACAAACAAACCTGAAACTGAACCAACCACAAAGCCCAGATGATGGTGCTGAGGCTCTGTCTCTTGATTGGTGTCCTGAAAGTTGATGCCATGTGATAAAATCTGAAGGCACTAAATGAAGTTGTTGAAATGTTTTCAGTTTCATTCTCTACATTCTATGATGATGACAAACACACGTGTACTTTTTGTCTGTTTTCCTCTTTATTATCTTTAAGTTAAAAGTGGCTAAACTGAATAAACATGTTAACGATCAGCTGATCCACAGCAATGAATCACATGATCAAACACATGGAGAACGTTGGTAGCATCAGAGACCATTAAAGTGATCAACCAAAGTTAGCATGTTAGCGCACTAGTGGTATTAGCATAAAAAGGTTTATTGAACAGCAAAATATATGACAATTGTGGATATTTAAAGTTATAGCAAAAACAGAAGAGACCTAATTCCTCAATGGAAAGTAAACAAAAGGCAAATAATAGTAAAGATAAAACACAAATGAACTAGACGCAGCAGTAAAACTAGCTTCATCGCCTGCTCTTTCCTCCTAAACTAATGTTAATTGCTGTTAGCTCATTTAACTGTTAAAAAAATACATATACAATCAGTAAAACCAAAGTTCATATTTCACCACCTTAGTACAATTAGAAGAACTGTGGACAGGAAGTATCATTTTCAGACATTGGTAGAACGTCAGGATGTCGGTGCAGATCTGGTGGTGCTGCATTATTTCTACTTTATGGTTTAGGTCTAACCGTCTCTGGTATTTCTTCATTCTTCGTCTGGTTCTGAATGTCCAGGTAGTGTCAGTGTTTGACAATGTCTCCACGATCTCGGGTGGCGGCGTTGGCCTTTGTCCTGGTTTTCCTGGGGCCCCTCCCCTCCATGCCAGCCCCTCCCACTGATCCAGACGACGAGGCCTTTGATCTGGAGAGTTATGACCTGAACAGTGAGACAGAGTGGGACAACCTGGACATCAACATTTACGGAGACAACTACGACTACGACGATCTGGACCCAGAGGTGAGGAGGACCAAGCTCCATCTGAGTCGTAGGGGTTGGGTCAGGTCTGATCTGATCTGAGGATGTTTGAGTAAATGTTCAGGTGAGTCTGGTCAGTGACTGTTGGGCCCAATCCCAATTCACCCCTTGGCCCCTCCCCCTTACCACTACCCCTCCATTTTGTGTGTTCATGTGAAGGGGTAGGGGTGTCCCGATTCTCGATGAGTCAGAGGGGAAGGGGTAAGGGGGAGGGCTGTTTGGTCCTCCAAACAGAGATTTTTCAGGACCACACTACAAATGGAGGGGTGTGAGAAATCTCCCATAATTCTGTTTGAATCATCGGCAATATGGAGGTAAACACAGCAAAAATGTGCAGCAGTGTGATGAAAGAAACACACAAATGTATGTATTTTCTTTGTAAATAACTTTATAATTTGATCGTCCATTTAATGCTGTTTCAATGTATCATAGATCACATTTCTGCGGTTTGCGGTTGATAGGCGCAAAAAGATGACCAAGCCCATGCAACAGAGACGGTTACAGCTGCTGACAGCATGGGGAATTCTTTCAGAATCAAAGTTGTTGCAACTGTTTATAGCGGCATCGATGACTGCTGATAGCGAAACAGGTCTTGAAGGGTTGTCTCCTTTCACAGGGGAATGTTTCAACCTCTACCACTTGCAATTCCATTTCAAGGGGTGATGCCAAGTACAAGGTTCAAGGGGTAGGGGTAAGGGGGGAGCCAAGGGGGAGGAGTAAGAAGGAGGGCCAAGGCTGAGGGGTGAGAATCTTTATTTGTCCATAGTGAAGTTCTACAGGACATACATGAAATAGAAAAAACGTAACTCTTTCATTTCAATCTGAACAGAACTTCTTTTTTCATTGACTCCTCAGAGGTTCTCCATGATCCAGTCTTTAAGGATCCATTTTTCTGTTCAGTGTTTCAGTCACTGGATCTTTCACCTCATCTGTTTGTCCAGATTTACAGCTGAAAACAGTTCATTTTGAGCTGTAATGAACAGTTTTTAATGGATTAACTCTAACTGGACACAGAAGGTTCAGATCTATCAGGTATGAGAGGAAACCGCAAAGGTTGGACATGTATACAGTCACACAGATACCAATAGAATAATAATACGTGGATTTTCAGACTGAGTTTTTTTTCACTATTTTCTAATTCAGACATGTGGGATCGGATTAGGCTCAGAGTATTGTACTGGTTTTATCCTGGTTTTATGAGGATTCTTTGGACATGTTTACAGCACATTCAGAAAATGAATCAATCAATCAATCAAATTGTATTTATATAGCGTCATATCATAATAAAAGTTATCTGATGACCCTTTCCATTTAGAGCTGGAATTAACTAGACTCTTAAACCAAATCACCAACAGTATCCTCCAGGAGTAAACACTTGGAGACAGTGGTAGGAAAAACGACCTTTAACAGGTAGAAACCTGGAGTGGACCTCGACTCTAGAGGATGGACCACTGACGATCAACAGGTTTATAAACAGAGCAAGTATAAAAACTGCTAAACCCATTTCCAGAACATATTAAAGTAGAGGGAGGCTGATTTTAACATTGGTGGAAAAACTATGAAAAACTATATAAAGACTTTATGCTTAATATGAACACATTATCTGTAAAAAACAAAACAAAACTGGATATTAGTGTGAATTTATTCAGTGTTAAATCAGCATCCAGACACAGTAGGAAAACAAGGAACAGGTGAACAGCCCCATCTTCAGGCAGGAAGGGAGAACAACACAAAGTAATAATGATACAGTAATATATAAAAAACACTGTGAGGATTTAATTAGCTATATGGAATAAGTACCATATGGTTAGTTGACAACGTAACCGACAACACACACACACACACACAATTTTGCTTTAAAGTTACATAGAGACAGGTAACGGTATATAAGCTAACATTTAGTGCTAGTACTAGTAGCTAACGTTAGCTACTGATGCTAGCTTACACCAAGCTGTATTGTTCATTATTTGAGATCCAACTCACCGTATCAACTTCAGTCATCTACTCCTCTTTTTGTTGGGGGAAAGCAGTATTTCATATGTGTATGTGTGCGTTTTCACATGTGTGTGTGAATGCATTTCATATGTGTATGTGTGCGTTTTCACTTGTGTAAATGCATTTCATATGTGTATGTGTGCGTTTTCACTTGTGTGAATGCATTTCATATGTGTATGTGTGTTTTCACACGTGTGTTTGAGTGCATTTCACATGCGTGTGTGAATGCTAATTCTGAATTATGTCCCATACGGCCCCTCATAAAGATGGATGGGGATGGGGATGAAGATGATGAATCAAGATGGTGGATGAGGATGAGTATTTGAGTATGTGTATTTCTGTATTTTTATCACCAACTGTAGTAACACCTATATAAACTATATCTATGAACCCCTTTCCTTCGTTTGTACAAAGCCGTCGTCTCTCAACTGTTGATTCGACTCCTCTGGCCTGAACCTGTCTATGTTGGGGGTCTCTGGGGGGGGTCAGGTTGAGGTGGGCGCTACAGCACCAGCCACGCCCCCACAATCCAGCCAATCGTCAGCGGAGGAGGAGCTGACCCCACCTCCGGCGGTTCTGTTACCAGTGACCCTGGACTTCAGGGGTCCGGGTCTATTTGGTCCAGAGACGGGTCTGGGTGAGTCTCAGACTGTTCATGTGTCCTGTTCCCTGGTTCTTTGGGCTGATGGGGGTGGGTGTGGTTTGCAGGTATGCCCACCTGTCTGCTGTGTGTCTGCCTGAGTGGGAGTGTCTACTGTGATGACACTGGCCTGGACCACATCCCACCGCTGCCCAAAGACACCACCCACTTCTATGGACGTTTCAACCACATCAGACACTTGAAGAACACTGACTTCATGAACCTGAGTGAGGAACCAGCTCCGGTCTTCATCCATGGATGACCCCAGCGTCCAGTCCTGACTTTCTAATGACCGTTCAAATCTCACCCACAGATCAGCTCCGTTCCATCGACTTAACAGGGAACCAGATCTCAGAGATGGACGAGGACGTGCTCTTGTCTCTGCCTCGGCTGCAGGACCTTCTGCTGGCAGACAACAACCTGCAGACCATTCCAGAACTCCCCGCCTCCATGAAACGCATCGATCTACGCAACAACAGAATGATCAGCCGAGGGCTCCATTCAGATGCCTTCAAGGTTTGGAGACAATAACAGGCTCAGGTCACTGATGTTCCTGCAGAAGGTCCCAGAGGGTTCATATATCTACAAAGTACCAGACCTATGTTCTATGGTTTGGACTGACAGTGATGTCCAGTGACGGGTGGATGAGGATGAAGATATATTTTAATTTAATGTGCGGATGGTGTCACACCCCTGTTGTTAAAGGCTGAATGTAGAAGTTTTTGAAGTTAATGTTGGAGTTAGTTTTGTTCTATTCTATTACTCTGGTTTTTATCTCCGACTTCCATGTAGAGGTTTATTCTTCTATTGTTGTCCTGACCATAAACAACCCTTTAGCTGATGCTGATGTTCCTTCACCGACTGGAAGTATCATCTGTTTTATTGAGTTCATGAGACGCTCTGAGCTCCTTCACAGGTTTAGACAAGTCTGAAAAATTGTATTTAATTTGTCTTAAAAACTGAGTGAATGTATCTGCATGTTGTTAAGTTCCTGTGCTGGTTGACCTTTGACCTGTGTCAGGTCTTCCAGAGGTTGCAGTGTGTTCTTAAATGTACATCTGATCTGACATGTCCTGGAGATATAAACCCAACAGTGTCTCAGTGACCAAGTCCATGTAAAAGTTGTTGCTATGGAGTTAAAACAGTGGAACTCTGAGAACAGTCTATACTGGTTTATTTATTCATATTTACTGGTTTATTGTGGATCTTTGTGCATCCAACTGGTGTTAAAGAACATTTATTTAATGAATGAACAGATCAGACTGCCTTGTAAATGTGTTTCCTATTAAAACCCTGATGATAATCATGTATTGATAATCATATAAGGCTTTGGATAGAGCATTAAAACATGTTAAACATGAGAAGACTGTGTATTCCTCAGACAGTTGAATGGGTTTCAGATGAGAAGGATGTTCTGAGGTGGAGGTGGAGCTCCATCATGTGGTTGTTGTGCTGTATTACAGTTTTCTTTCCTGCTGCAGGACATGAATGGGCTGGAGTTCCTCTACTTGTCGGACAATAACCTGGATTCTGTTCCAGCGCCGCTGCCGCTGAGCCTCAGAGTTTTACACCTACAGGTACAAGAACATTCATGATCCAAGGCACAAATGATCCTGGAAATATTCAGTAACTTCTGTCATTGATCGATGCAGATGTTGCATGACAGGAAACTGTTCCAAAACACTCAAACTAACCCTGCATCAGTTAAAGCATTAGTGGACCCTAACCCTAACCCTGAATGAGTCGAATATTAAAGTCTGTGATTTGTCTCATGTTCAGAACAACAACATCCAGACTCTACACGAGGACGTCTTCTGTCACCTCCACGACCGCAGCTTCATCCGCCGCAACCTGGAGGACATCCGCCTGGACGGAAACCCAGTCAACATCCACCAGTTCCCTCAGGCCTACGTCTGTCTACCCCGGCTGCCAGTGGGGGGGCCCTGATGCTGTGGGAACGGCCCTGGGGTAATGGGAGGGGCCTAGAGGCTGTGGGTGGGGCTGTGGAGCAGTGGGAGGGGCCAAGAGGCTGTGGATTGGGCCCTAAGGCAGTGGGAGTGGCCCTAACCATACCCCCCCCCCCCCAAGCCACAACATCATAACAACCACTTTACATGTTGGAATAAACCTGATCTAAATATTTGATATTGAACCTGACACTGGAAATAAAAGCACAAATTGACCATTATAGGAAATATCATACACCTCCTGTTTATAAATTAATATCATGTCAGTGGAGACAAAAAAACATTTAATTTTAACATTTTTACTGTTTGTTTCAAATGTTTTTTTGTTTGTTTGTTAGTTTTTTTCATTTTCTTCCTCCTTGTATTTTATTTTCCACTGTTTGTCCAAACCTTTGTCATGTTCAGTTGCTCAACTTAAATATTTTCTTAAACATTTTGTAAAAACATTTCATCTGTTTATGAGCTGATAGATGTGGCTTTGACAGCTTTTATTGTGTAAAATGATAAAACTCACATTTCCATCTTTCATCTTCCATCTTGTGATTCTTTTTAATGATCATTTGCTGAGTTGTGAAGGTTCTCATCTCATGATAATCCTGGTTTGTTTTAATGATACAAACTCAGAATGTGGACCGTACAAATCTCATGTCTAATGATCTGATGATAAACTTCACATTAAACTGGAACATGCTGGAGTCTGGATTCTCAACAGGTCTAATAATACATCCAGGGCGTAAACTGAGGTCAAACAGTTGATGCTATTGATCCTCTATTGCAGTTTTAGTCGACACTGTAACCATGGCAACGCATGCATAATGATGTATCTGACAGTTCCTCTGTTTTGAGGATGTAAAGCAAAACCACTGAAGAAAAAGAACACAAGCACATACTCACAGCAGCTTTTACGACACTGAAACAGACGACAATTCACAGCAGCACCTTTACCCAGAATCATGGCGCAGTGGTTAAAGGGTTAATATGTTAACATTTACCTGGAATCATGGCTCAGGGGTTAAAGGGTTAATATGTTAACATTTACCTGGAATTATGACTCAGGAGTTAAAGGGTTAATATGTTAACGTTTACTTGGAATCATAACTCAGGGGTTAAAGGGTTAACCCAAAATTCCAAAGATGCCCGAGTGACGTCCCAGCTCGGGTTGTAAACACACGGTTTGTTTATGGTAGATGGCACTTCGAAATTGTTCACCTTAATGCAAGAGATTCAGGTGAGTAATCACAGAAAGACTTACAAATTTGTGATACTTAGGCTATGACTGAGGTTTTACAGATTTGATGAAAAATTGGTCACAAAAGTCTCCCACACCTTTTAACTTTTACCTGGAAACATGGCTCAGGGGTTAAAGGGTTAAAAACTCACCATATCTGCAGATTCAGTTTGGATATGTGGAATCCAGGGCCTTGTCGGGGTCACGTGCCGCTGTGACGTTTAGTTTGAATGTTAAAGGGCACTCTTCTTTGTGACGTCAACCTCCATCCAGTCCTGGATTTCAAACAAAATATATAGAAAGGACAAGGTGTTTCCATTCCAGATGGTTTTACTCCACATTGGATCAGACTGGATGACAAGACAAAGCAAACGGCGAGCACGTTGTGAATGTGAATCTATGCCTTCTATCAAAATTAATCAATAAAACTTTAAAAGGTTAGATCGACTGGTGAGGTGAAATATAGAAATAATTCACTATCAGTTCTCACTAATTCAGAATTTTAACATTCTGTAGAATAATTCAACAATGACAAATAATCATTAAATTCATGGATTTAAAGACATTTCTGAAAACAAAGCGAAAAACATGGATGGAACCTACTGGACAGTAAAACCAGGTTTAATGACAGTAAAACCAGGTTTAGTGACAGTAAAATCAGGTTTAATGACAGTAAAACCAGGTTTAATGACAGTAAAACCAGGTTTAATGACTGTAAAGAACCTGAACATTCATGATGATCTGCCGCTTCTGCTCCTATACAACCACTGCTTCCACCTGTTTTTATGACGATGTGCTTCTAAAAGGGGGCAGTGTCGCTCCACGTTAAACACCAACAGCATAAACTAGAACCAACACAGAGGAGTGGGTTTATGGGTCAGGATGGTCAGAACCAGAACAGCATGTGGTTCTGGAAGCTCACAGCCTCAGGTTCTGTTGGATCAGATATAGATGTTGTCCTCAGATGCTCGTATTTGTTTCCTTTTCTTCTTTCACAGACACATGTTCATCATGTCTGAGTCAGTTAAATGGGTGCTTCTCTGAAACTGATCCCTAAAAGCAGAACAGAGGGGCTAAACATTCAAACTGGGTGGAGACTAATGTTATGAGGCAAGTTTGGAAGCACTTTGGCTCTATTTTAAAAAGAAATATTTACTGAGATAAAAGAGAAACCGTTTTTCAGATATAACACATTTTTATTTGACACTCAAAGATACAAATCTGCATGTATCACGGTAAAAAGGACACGAAAATTACGCGTTACTATTTTCTCAAATATCTTTTTATTCCCTTATAGGTACATTTTGGGAATCAAAGTAAATATGCAAGGCAGAGTGTTTCACAAAAATGACCGCTGTTGCAAAATCACCAGCAATTTATTTGTGTTTAAATGGGCAGGTTTAGCATGTGAGATTCTACATGTAAGTGGACACAATGGGTTACGCACTAAACCTGGAATTAGACTGAGATTCATGAAAAACCACTAGGATCATCACATTTAACACAGTTTCTTTATTTATAGCACTATATAAGACCATTTCAAGCCATGTGCTCCAGATCAAATGCACTGACACCTACGTAGCTTTTCATGTCCCAATTTGGGTCCCAATATTTTATTAAAAACGTATTCATTTTGGGATGGCTCAGAGCAAGAGTATAATTTTTTTAGCATTTATCTGCGGTCATCATTAGGCACAGTACAGGCCAAAAGTTTGGACACACCTTCTCATTCTTTGCATTTTCTTTATTTTCATGACTATTTACATTGTAGATTCTCACTGAAGGCATCAAAACTATGAATGAACACATGTGGAATTATGTACTTAACAAAAAAGTGTGAAATAACTGAAAACATCTCTTATATTCTAGTTTCTTCAAAGTAGCCACCCTTTGCTCTGATGACTGCCTTGCACACCCTTGGCATTCTCTTGATGAGCATCAACAGGTAGTCACCTGAAATGGTTTTCACTTCATAGCTGTGCCTTGTCAGGGTTACTTAGTGGAATTTCTTGCCTTATTGATGGGGTTGGGACCATCAGTTGTGTTGTGCAGAAGTCAGGTTGATGCACAGCTGACAGCCCTATTGGACAACTGTTAGAATGCATATTATGGCGAGAACCAATCAGCTAAGTAAAGACAAACGAGTGGCCATCATTACTTTAAGAAATGAAGGTCAGTCAGTCTAGAAAATTTCAAAAAACTTTGAATGTGTCCCCAAGTGCAGTCGCAAAAACCATCAAGCGCTCCAACGAAACTGGCTCACATAAGGACCGCCCCAGGAAAGGAAGACCAAGAGTCACCTCTGATGCTGAAGATAAGTTCATCTGAGTCACCAGCCTCAGAAATCGCAAATTAACAGCAGCTACGATCAGACTGCAGACAAATGTGACCCAAATATGATTTTTTTGCCCATATGTGACCTGTGTCCGATCTGTTAAAGACAGTCTGAGCAGCACAAATCCAGTTTTTTCAAATCCGACCCAGGCCACTTTCATATGTGGTCAGTGCATGCCTGCGTGGTCACATATTGCGTCAGAACCTCTTTCACTTTCGGTCACTTCAGAGTCGCATTCAGTACATACTCTAATCTGACAGAAGTCGCATTTAATGTGGAATATGAACGAGCACACAAAAAAAATTGCTGTGCATTAAGACCTGTTGTCTGAATGTAGCCTTAATTGACGTATTTACTGATAATTCTGGTCTTAAACCATGTGTGAGGGTCACTTAAAACATCTAAAACCTTTTAAAGTTTCTCATATTAAATATAGTCTAAGTTTACAATGACATCTTTAAACACACGTGACTGTCACAGTTTGATTCCCCTGTTGGAAAAACTAAACATCAGTGAGTTTGTAGTTTTAGATCATCAATTGTATTTATGTTAATGAATCGGAATAATTCGATAAAAGCTGCTTAAAAGAATATTTCTGAGGTGGAAGTTAGAAACGAACTGAGGATTATCTGATCTGTCAGAGCATGAATAACTGGAACCTCATTTATCCTC
Source organism: Sphaeramia orbicularis (assembly GCF_902148855.1). Lineage (NCBI taxonomy): Eukaryota > Metazoa > Chordata > Actinopteri > Kurtiformes > Apogonidae > Sphaeramia > Sphaeramia orbicularis. The sequence continues at coordinate 19,168,734 of NC_043961.1, read as the reverse complement.
ATATTAAAGAACTAAATTAAGACAAAATAAACCCAGATGCTGCTCTCCCATGAGACAAACCTGCACCTGATCATAGATTACAGTTGAACTATAACAGTAACTGATGATGACGTGGAATCAGGTGCATGCAAGTTTTTAGCAAATTCACTTTATTTATTTACTTCTACCTGCCTTCGACATAAAAGTTCCTCTATGTTTGCGTCATCCTGAACATATGTTGACATTCACTGATGGTGTCTAAGCTATCATGGAGCTAAGCTAATGTGGAGTTAAGCTAACCCGGTACCTACAGCAAACATTTTCTGTGAACTGTGCTGTTGTTGGTTCAGAGCAGATCCCAGTGTTTTCATCCATATGTTGATGGTTTCTTTGTGAGAACGATGAGGTGAATGTTGGCATTGGGTTTGGTTGGGACACCACCGACCTCTGCCACCTCCAAACCCCTGGACCAGATCCAGGACCAGGTCCGGGACTCCAGCAGCAACACGTGTGTGATTAAAGTAGGTCACAATAAACCTGTAGAGCAGGGGTGTCAAACTCATTTTAGTTCAGGGGCCACATTCAGCTGAATTTGATCAGAAGTGGGCCGCACCAGTAAAATAACAATATAATAATATATAAAAAATGTCAACTCCAAACTTTTCTCTATCTTTTAGAGCAAAAAAAGTAAATTTACATAATGAAAAGGGTTATATCTATAAACTATCCTTTCAAAAAATGTGAATAACATGATCAAACTGAAAAAATAAGTGTCATTTTAACAATATTCTGCCTCAGTTGATCATTTACACATGTACATCATAACTTACAGATCACAGTGGATCTACAAATACACAAAACAGTTAATAACAGACAGAATCTTGTTAAAATTTAAAACTTACTTCTCTTAAGACATTTCAGGTTGTTCATATTTGTTCAGGTTATTCACATTTTTTGTGAAGTTATATTTTGTTTTAGCGTAAATACATGAAAATATTTACATTTACAAAGAGAAAAATTTGGAGTTGTCATTATTTCTATGTTATTATGATAGTATTTTACTGGTCCTGCCCACTTGAGATTGAATTGGTCTGAATGTGGAACCTGAACTAAAAGGATTGTTAATATCTTAGTGTAATTTTTACATTTCACAAATTCATCCAAAGGACCGGACTGGACCCTTTAGCGGGCCAGATTTGGCCCCCGGGCCGCATGTTTGACACCTGTGCTGTAGAGCCTGGTCTCTACCTGTTGAAGACCGTGGTCCTGATGTGGATCAGAACCCAGAACCTTCCAGCTGTGAGGTGGAGGGGCTCACCACCACGCCACCATGCCATCACACCGCCACGCCACTACACTACCACACTGCTATGCTGTAATGCCACCTTGCCATCACACCATCACGCCACTATGCCAGCATGCTGTAACGCCACCATGCCATCACACTGTCATGCCAATACGCCACCATGCCATCACACTATCATGCTACTACACCGTCATGCCACTATGCTGTAACGCCACTGCACCACCATGCCACCCTGGATGTTTACACAACTATGTACAGTCTTGCTTTTGTTTTTCAAATGTTTTTTTGTTTGTTTGTCTTTTGTTTATGTTATGTAACAGCTTCCAGGCGTCGTGTATTTCCTGATGACCCTGGTTCAGGTCACCAGTCTGTCCTCTAACCACGTGGTTCTATTTCTCTGGTTCTACTGGAGTTCCCCTCTTAGAACATTCCCTGTTTTCTCAGGTTTTGTTAAATGAACACCATTTTAAATCTGCTTGGTAGAAGAACGTTTCCGTCATCACTCATTCTTATACTTGTTCCTCGGATATGAGACAGTTGGAGTGATGGTGGATTTGTGTCGGTAAAGTGCGGTGTTGATCGTGGTGTGATCGCCTGTTGGCCTTTGACCTTTGAGGAGAGCGGAGGCAGAACATGGTCGCACATTTCAATTGAGGAAACAATCTCCTAGAGGAATGGATCTGATCTGTGACCAGTGCAGCCAAAGGTCGCTGAATTAAAATGAGGTTAAAATGGGAAGTTCCTCTGAAATGCTGTGAAGCAACAGCTGCTTTGACTTTTCAGTTCTTCTTTGTGTTCGTTGAGTCTCAGAGCTGACATCAGTATGGCAACATTTACACACAGAGTCAATGAAACACAAGGAAAGTCCCACCTCTGAATCCTAATGACACTGGACCCACACTGCTGGACTTAAGACCATCTACACAGTGCTTCACCTGAACCAAACAGAGACCAGACCTGGACCAGATATGGACCAAATTAGAACCAGATACGGACTGGACCTGGACCAGATCTGGACCAAACCTAGACCCCATATGGACTGGACCAGGACCAGATATGGGCTGGACCTGGACCAAATTTGGACCAGACCTCAACCAGGTATACTGTAGACCGGACCTGGACCCAACCTTTACCAGAGCTGGGCCAGATATGGACCAGACCTGGACCAAGCCTAGACCAGACCTGGACCAGATATGGACCAGACCTGGACCAAATCTGAACCAGGTATGGACCAGACCTTAACCCGATCTGGACCGGATCTGGGCCAGATATGGACCAGACCTGGACAAATAAATAAAAATAGGACCAATGGCCCTGTAGCTTACCCGCCAAATTCAAAGCTTTGGGAAATGTATCCAGATCTCATTTATTCTCACCCAGTTATGTGTATTTATTATATTACAGAAATAGCCCATGTTTTGGTCATATTCCAATCAGATCTGTAAAAAATTCAAATTCCAACTTGATATCATTGATACTTACTGATCAATATCAATCCATTTCCTATCTGTTATAATGGGGAAATTTTTCAAAGTCGCACCAAATCCAGAATCAGATCAGGATCCAAATAATTTCTCTAACTTTTGTTGACATCATCATAAAGAAGCTGTATACCAAGTTTGAAGTCAATCGGAATTGTAGTTTCGGAGAAGAAGACGATTGAAATTTTTGTAACGGATGACAGACAACAACAGACGACGCCGACAGAAGCTGCATCACAATAACAGCTGACGGCCTGTCGGCCGCTAAGCTAAAAAAAAGTCAAGAAATCTATTAAATATAAAATTTATCTCCAACTCTTTAATGTAGCTCAGGAAAATAATGTTTATAGAATAAAAGTTCTGTTAAGGAATGAATAGATTCAATCCGCTGACAGAACAACATCAGAAACATTAGAGTGGATCCAAACCAGGTTCTAGATAAAACTATTTCTACTTATTAAACAAAGCAGATCATAAATAAAGGCCTGATTCTGATACAGCTCTCCTTCTAATAAAAGCCCGGTTCTGAGGGTTAGGTTAGGGTTAAGGGTTAGGTTAGGGTTAGTAATAGGGTTAGGTTAGGTTAGGTTAGGTTAGGTTAGGTTAGGTTAGGTTAGGTTAGGTTAGGGTTAGTAATCCACTTACTTTAGAGGTGATTCCCCTACTTTACTGCAGTAAATCTCAGTCAGACTTCGCTGTTGTGTACTTTTGTACTTGGTGGGTTTTGTACTGGGTCAGTTTTGTTCAATGTGGTCTTGTCCTTTGGATGGTCCAGGTTTAAGTCCAGTTCACATCAGTCTAGATATGTTTCTGAGGACAGGAAGTGGACGAACAGAGGCTTTTAAAGGTTTTACTCTCAGGTTATAACGGATCCAGGAGGAGGTGTTCCTTCCCCGTGGACTCTGAGTCTGGTTTATGTGATTCAGAGACAACACGGTCCACGGTTTTACTGGGAGGACACAGCAACTTCAGGTCCTGCTTGGAAATCATCCCCAGACACGTTATGAGACCAAATAAAAAAAACTCTGAATGAATGATTTCATGTGAAATTTCACTTCAGGTGGACGACATTTCATTTAGCTCCTTCATTACAGAATGTGTGAGTATGGAAATAATGTTTCCATCGACCGGAAAATGTTTCAGCTCAAAGTCTACCTTCATCCCTGGATCTGACCCCATCTGGTCTCTTCTGTTCTGGTCCTCATCATTAATGGGCTTTTCTTCTTGCTTCCAGAGGGTTGATGTGTTAACTTTACTTCAACAGTTTGACAGAAAGAAAAGCTGACATTATTTAGGTAGAACAACATATCAGTTGACCTGAGTTTGGATCCTTATTTTCATTAAATTTATGAAGCAACATTTGGAAAAACAACATTGGATCCTAAAACTGGGAGTCTGTTCACTAGTTTTCTGTGATTCATCAACACCGTTTTCTCGTTCGTTTGGTTCCTGCTTTGTCCAGATCAGTGGAACCTGAGTTTTAATGGACAGAAGAGACGGTCTCAGTCCGCTCCCGGTGTTGAATCCTCAGATCCGTACTATGCCATATGCGACCCTGATTGGCTGATGATGTTTTATTTGATCACAGATGTGCTCGATACGTTTTACGGCTGAAAATGCAGATGATGGTGTCATTTTCAGAAACACAGTCAAGTGAATAAGTGCCTTTACTGATAATGTCTATTTTTATGAGTCGCTGTGGTTAAACAGCTCCATCTGGAGCCCAAGCTGCTCCTCCCACCAGCCAGGGGGGAGGGTGGTGGTGGTTATTAGCACCTTTTAGACAAGTCCTGCCACGCCAACGGAGACGAGGAAGACCGGCCCACCTGCCCCATCTGCCTGACGCCACTTCAGGTGCCGAGCTGGAGGTGGACTGGATAATTCCATTAATTCAAATGGAGTCGAAGTAGTTTGTGAAAGTTTGGTCCCAGGTGAATCTGACCCTGGATCTGCACCTGAAGCAGCTCCTCATCGAAAAGCACCTCTGACTGCACAGGTGTTAAAGAACAACCAAACACCTTTTTTCACATTGTTTTTGTGTTTTAAACCTACACTGATCTTGGTGGCGCCTGCTTCCGCCGCCGCTACCATGCCTAGTCTCAGTTCTAAGTTCAGTCTAGTCCAGAGGCGATTTTTCATAGACTGCAAGGGAAGCTCGGCTTCCCCTAAATTACAAAAATTAAATGATCAAATATGTACGGTTGTGTTGACAACTCACTGACTACAAATGTGTTAGAACACATTCATCTCACAGACGAGTTTGTTCAGAATCAGCTTTATCACAAATTAACGGACTCGATGTTGTTCACTTCTCATCCATTCCCGTTGCGCTATTTTCTCATACGATCTATGGTCAATGCATTTGCCCGTAGAAGCCCGGTGTCCATGCACTTCAATGGGACTGGGTGGAACAGTTTTTTTCATTGCCTCAAAACTGGATGGTAATTGGATAAATGCCATGGTGTTGTCCCACCCCCGGACGCCCGGTGTCTCTGGGGGTGAATGGAGCTGTGGGCGGAGCTTGGCCAGGCTGGACGCCAGGCTTCCACGTGCTGATTGGAGGATCAGTCAAAAGGCTGAATCCCATTTATTTGACAGCTATTTTGAGATCTACTCCTTCACTTGCCAGAGTTCAGTTTAATACCGTTGCGCATTCTGTTGTGAAATCGAGAGAGAAACCACTACGAAATTACTTGTTCATTTCTTGCGCTATAAATAAAACACACTCATTGTACTTGTTTCAATTTAACATAATTTCAACGTTTTCTTGTTTAGTTGGTACGATAAGGTCACTGACCATTTTCTTAAAAAGAAACGGAGGGCCGAATTCATGTTCAAATAACTTGACTTTTTTTTTTTTTTTTATGTAAGCCGACAATGAGCTTCCCCTCTCTGAAAGACGAGCAGCCGCCACTGGTCTAGTCTCAGATCTATGTTCAGTCTAGTCTCAGGTCTATGTTTAGTCTAGTCTCAGGTCTATGTTCAATCTTATCTCAGGTCTATGTTTAGTCTAGTCTGTGCTCTGCTCTATGGTCATATTTTCACTGTTTGTTTTGATGATGTGTTGAAGGTGAACAACACAAATAAAAAAAACCCAAAAAAACATCATTTACTTTATATACCAATGTAAAAAACCTGTGGTGAAAATGTAACAAGTACAAAGTTCAGACACTAAAACAGAGTAAAAGTCAAACCTAGTGAAGTATAGGCACTGGAAAACTCCTCCCACCTCCAACATGAGCTCCGCCTCCTCTGACCAATGACCACATGTTGCACATTAAACCTCAGTTACATCGGCAGGGATGGATAAACACCAACACCCATAAAAAGAAGAACAGAGGAAGTCATTGCCAGAGGGCCGTGGAGCCCCCCCCCCCCCCCCCCCTCCGGTGTCAGAATCAATATTGTCCTGTATGACAAAGACAGAGGGTCTCCAAAGAACACCGCTAGATTGAATATGGTGCTGGAAATGACAAGTGACAAGCGAGGCGGCGTCTGAGGCTGACAGACGAGCTAACGACCAGAGACCTCCACGACAGATGCTCTCCAGCTCATCAAAGAAAGAGAGGACGCCAGGGATCACCATGACAGTATCCACAACCGGTCACCAGGGACCACCACAACAGCGTCCACGTCAACGTCCACAACAGCGTCCACAACAGCATCCACGACCAGCCTCATTCAGCTCAAAAATAAAGCCCTGGACTTGGAAGAGAGTCTGGGCTCACTCAGACCAGCTCCCCTCAGTTAACATGTCCAGCACTGGACCAGCTCCCCTCAGTCCACATGTCCAACACTGGACCAGTTGTCCTCAGCCCATGTGTCCAACACTGGACCAGTTGTCCTCAGGCCATGTGTCCAACACTGGACCAGTTGTCCTCAGGCCACACGTCCAACACTGGACCAGTTGTCCTCAGGCCACACGTCCAACACTGGACCAGTTATCCTCAGGCCACATGTCCAACACTGGACCAGCTGTCCTCAGCCCATGTGTCCAACATATTTGTTTATTTTAGTTTTTTTGTTCTGTTTTTTGTGTTGTTTTTTGTTTTGAAGGTCAGTGTAAGTCTATGAAAGCAGTGGCCTCCAGTGGTCATCACCAATATTACCCTTAAATGTACTAAAGCGTTAGCTTCTCTTTGGAGCTGCAGATGTTGGTGTCACCTTCCTGCTGGTCGTTGTTTCCTGTTATTTCTCCAGGTTTTATTGTAAATGTCGGATATTGTTTTTCAGTAACAATGAGACGAGTCCTGATTAAAACCACACATCAAATATATGAAAACCTCCAACACTGTCATTCAGACTGTCAACTGAGACTCTTTAAGGCATAGAAACGGTTTACTAGTCACTGGATAAATTAGATTTGTGTCACAAGACACTGTGTAAATGGAAGTAGAATCCGTCTGCTGAGTTCAGATGAGATTCACTGACAGTGAAGAATGTTCTGTTCACCTCGCAAACATCAGCGTCTTCATTAAATCTGTCTAAATGTTGGATTATTCTCAGATCAAATCCACTGGAAACATCAGGTGAGTAGGTATCTTATGCCGCGTTTCCACTACGTGGAACCAGCTCAGCTCGGGTACCAGGTCCTATTCCTGGAGACCGTTTCCATTACAGGATACTATGGACTTTACAGTACCTGGACGTCATAGCGATGCAGTGCGTTACTTCCGTGTCATCTGCTCAGAGAGTTTCTGATAAACTTGCTCGCTGCGTGTTCTCTCGTCAAGCTCACGCTGAATTTTTACATCTGAACCTCCTCGACAAACCATGGTGTAGTTTTGCAGGCTGTCATCATGTGGGTTAACCTACCGCTATATTTACTGTAAACTTCTGCATCTGTTTTTTGTAAAACAGCGGGTCACAGAGACGACTCTCTGACCAATCAGTTAGGGCTGCTCGATTATAGAAAAAAAAAAATCACGATTATTTTAGCAATAATTGAAATCACGATTATTAAAAACGATTATTTGTTAACCTTAAAGTTGTTTATTTTTTTCTTGCAAAACAATGTAAAATATACTCTTTAAACGTAAATAAAGCTTTTAACCATTAAAACAAAGTATTTTCACTTTTGTACGAAACAAAAAAATCTTTGAAATCAAATAAGTGTACTGTAAATTCAAGTATGTTTCCTTTTGTAAACAAATAGTGCACTGTAATTAAACTGCTATAGACTTGCCATAGAACTGTAGCGATAAAAAAAAAAAAAAAAAAACTCACGTAAAGTGCAAATTATAAATTCAAGTATGTTCAATGTAGTATGAAACAGTAAATTCAGTGGCGTGCCGTGAGGTTTCAGTTCAGGCCTTCTGTATACATCAGCCATCTACAGGGTGTCCCATAAGTCTCCATACATAGGAGACATAATACATATGGTTCTAACATGTATTTCTTTATATTTCTTCTTTATAGTTCTTTAGCAGTGGGGACACGCATTGAAATGTGTTCCCGACAAAATGGCAGTCATATAGAGCATATTATATAAATAAAAATGGTTTATGTCAAGAAACGTTTATTTTTCCTATGTATGGAGACTTATGGGACACCCTGTTGAATACGTACGTTAGGGTTATACGGGTTAGGTTAATACGGGAGTTGCAGCGTAAAGAGATTCGGAGACTGAAGATTACATTGCGGACGAAGTTTTTATGCGTTTTAGTTTTTCATAAGATAAAGAATATGATAAAGGTGGCGGTGGTTAAACTTTAGATGGTTACAAAGGTTTGTTGTGTTAGCGGTCGGTGTGGACACAACTACGAAACACTTTTTGCACGTGATGTGTTTTTGCTCTTTGTCTTCTTCATCAAACCCAAAGTGATTCCATACAATTGAATCTGACTTGCCTTTTTTGTTTACCAAGCACTTCTGCTGTGATTCTCCTGCCGTTTTTCCAGACCGCTAGGTACAACTTTCCTCTTGGGGTGGACCTGCCGGCTAGCTGGCAGCTGTAGCTTAGAGGGGGGCGGGGCAGAGCAGCTCATGGTAGCTTGCGTGCGTGTGAATTAAAACAACTCAAAATTAATAATCGTTTTTTCTTGATTACATAATTTTTGTAATCATTGCGTGTAATAATCGAAATCATAATTGAATTTCGATTAATTGCACAGCCCTACAATCAGTGGTCTGCAGTGTTTATAAGTCACGTTTTAGTATCTGGTCCCCAGTCCTGGAACCTTGGCAGAAGTGATACCAAAAAACTAGTACCGGGTACCAGATACCAGGCCCATTTTCATAATGGAAACGCAAAAAGGCCGAGTCGAGTCGAGCCGATACCATGTAGTGGAAACGCGGTAATAGATCTGAGGAGAATAGAAGAGAAGCTGTTGTCATTGCAACTCCCAGTTGCCACATTACTGCCCCCTACTGGTGTTAGCTGGAAGAGAGGAGGTCTTTTCTGTCCTCCTCTCTCCTCCTCCTCCTGTCTGTCCTCCTCTCTGCTCCTCCCCTTTCTTATCTTTGTATCATATAGTTCCATATAGATGGTAGTTGTTTATATTATTGGTACTAACAGTTGCAGTAGTACTATATCCACTGGTAGTACTTGTATTTGAACTTGTATTGTTTTTAATTGGTAACAGTTTGGTATTTTAAGGGTTTTTAAGGGTTTTCTTTTCCTGTATCAGTGATGTCAAATGTGTGTCTGTAAAAAACATTTGTGGGTTGTTGGTTTTTTTTAAATATTCAGACTCATGTACATTATCTTTTGGACCAGTGTTATTATCCTTGTACTGGAACCCCACCACCACCACCACCACCACCACACACACACACGTGCGCGCGCAACACACACACACACACACACACACACACACACACACCTACACCCACATACACACACACACACACACACACATCCCTGTTCAGTGACTTTTAATTGGATGGTCTCAGGCCGGTCTGCATTGAGGAGCTGCTAAACCCTTTAAATGAAATGTCTGCACACAGAACTGTGGAGTGGCAATCATATCCAACTCACTAAATCGTCTTCAACCTCAGAAAAGCTTGATTTCCATCCAACTCCCAATTGGCAGCACAGCAATTTCAGCTGAAGGAGGACTATTTTATCTTAAGTGGGCGCGTTAGAGGAAGCCCAGCCAGCGCTGTGTTGATAATTCTGCAGATGTACAAGAATATTCAATATTTTATGATGTTCATTTGTTCTGAATACATTCATGATGAGGTAAAAAACTGCAGCTTCATGTTAGTCTGAACATAAAGAACCAAAGAACAGAACCTTCATCAGACTCTGACATTGAGGATAGAGTCAATAACCATGTGGTGGCGGCAGTGGGGGGGGTGTCACATGGACTCATTACATTTGAACTTTACAATGTTTAGTCAATGTTTAGACTGATCTTAGAGACTCATCTGGTCTTTCCTTCTTCAGTAACGTTTTCAGTTTGTTCCGTATGTTGATAAATCTGACCAAGTTAATTTATCCACAAAACATGAAGATGATCCATCGCCACTGTTTTAGTTCTGACTGGTTTCCTCCAGGTTCAGTGGTTGACGTCATGATGTCAATAGTCTGTGCTGAAATCATCACATCCTGAGGACTATCCAGAGTCCCAGAGACCCTAACCCTGACCCTGACCCCCAACCATAACCTTAACCCACTGCTGTATGGATGTGTGCGTGAATGGGTGAATGTGAGGCTTTGTAAAGCACTTTGGCCACCATGAAGGTGTAGAAAATGCCCTATTATAAGTGCAGTCCATTTACCATTTAACCCTAACCCTAACCTCAGCCCTAACCTTGAAACCTAACTTTAACCCTGACCCCAATCTCACCCTAACCCCAACCATCACCCATTTGACCACAGCTACCATTTCATTTAATGCTACCTACCAGGAGGAATTTGTTTGGAAGGATTAAGAGGACCCTACTCTTTTAGTTGGTCAGTAAAAAGAAAACAATTAAAATGGAATTAGTGAGCCCGTGCATTCCAGATAAGATTCACCTAACCTAAACCTAACCTAACCCTGTCCTCTGTCAGACCCTAACCCTGTCCTCTGTCAGACCCTAACCCTGTCCTCTATCAGACCCTAACCCTGTCCTCTATCAGACCCTAACCCAGTCCTCTGTCAGACCCTAACCCTGTCCTCTATCAGACCCTAACCCTGTCCTCTATCAGACCCTAACCCAGTCCTCTGTCAGACCCTAACCCTGTCCTCTATCAGACCTGTGAATGATGACAGTTAAATGAATGTTTAATGTGTTTCTTCTTTCAGCTGCAGGTTGACGACCGTCTTTGATCTTCCTTAAAGTCTAGGTTTGTTTGGTGTTTGTGTTTGGTGTTTGCTCAGAATACTGAGCGTTGGGATGAGGTTTGGACGAGGCAGAGGACAGTTCCACCCTGTCAGTAGACACCTTTACAAGTCAATCAGCTGAGGTCACACTCCTGCACAAACGGGGGAAATGTTTCCTCAGTGCATGGATGGAGGTCAGAGAATCCACACATGTAGAGTTTATTGATGGTGATCGGTTCGAGTCTATTCAGACCACGCCTTCAACAGCATTGGTTATTCCATAAAGGAATGGACTGAGTGGATGGAGGCACCGACAATAATCCACCGCTTCAGAAACCTTTAAGTCCACGTTAGGATGAAAGTCAACTGCCAAGCACTAAACAGAAACACATGATGGTCTTATAATGCACCTGTCGTTGTGCATCGGGTTCACACGTTTCCTTTAACGTCATCTGTCACTTTTACTCTGGAACTACATATCTCTGAACAGACGCAGAAATAAAGGAGTGCATGGAACACTGTCGGGGTCACAGTTTGCCTCCGTCATTCGCTCGCCTTCATGCCGCTGGGAAAACCACAACACCTGATTACAAGGATTAGTTGGCTACGTAAACCCTGAACGTTGACTCTCAGGCTGTTTCACAGCTGTCTGAACTGTGACGAACTCCAGCGAATGCTGATGGAGAATGAGGCTGATGAAGGTCTGTAAGGGTTAAAGGTGGACGTTTGGGTCCGTAAGGGTTAAAGGTGGACGGGTGGGTCTGTAAGGGTTAAAGGTGGACAGTTGGGTTTGTAAGGGTTAAAGGTGGATGTTTGGGTCTTTAAGGGTTAAAGGTGGAGGTTTGGGTCTCAAATGGTTAAAGGTGGATGTTTTGGTCTTTAAGGGTTAAAGGGGGATGTTTAGGTCTTCAAGGGTTAAAGGTGGAGGTTTCGGTCTTTAAGGGTTCAAGGTGGACTTCTGGGTCTTTAAGGGTTAAAGGTGGACTTTTGGGTCTTTAAGGGTTAAAAGGGGATGTTTAGGTCTTTAAAGGTTAATGGTCTTTATTTTGTTAAAGGGGAATCAAGGTTTAAACCTGGCCTTAACAGTTTAGTTTATTAAACTGGACAAGATGAAACAACCTAAAGTATGTAAAAGGACAAACTCAGTCCTTTCTACTTCAGTGTTTGTGTTGTTTTTGTAGCCGGTGCCTGTATTTGTACTTGAGTAGAGTCGGTACTTTTGCTTCCTCTGATAAAGATGGAGCAGGAGCTGATTCTTGGCGTCTTCGAGGCAGGATTTCAGAGCGAATGAAGCCAAGTCAGTGTGAATAATATTTGGAACGGCAGGATAACCAGGTCTGGAGAACATCCAAGAAACACCAGGTCTGCACCGCCAAACTCTGAAAAACGTAAAAAAAAAAAAACCCACTGTGATAGTCAGCAGTGCATTTCAGCATGTAATTAGGCCAAGACACACTCATCTAATTAAACACATTTACCAGCATTAATTGGAGATGATCATTACCGCTCGTTCAAGAATCTGAATAAAACCTTCCACAGTGAATCTGACAAACCAATCAGCTGTTTGACCCATTTTCAACCTTCGCCCTGATGTGCAGACGCTACCTCTGCAGCTCTTCATCACGTCACAGAAACATCAATCAAAGTGGACAGTGGTCACTTCAATCCCATACGTTTGAAATCAGTGAGGAGTCGGATCAGTGCCGTCGTTGTTTCATCACACATGACGGTTTGTCAGTTTAGAGACAGTGAATCGGCCTCATTAGTGGAACTCACCTGGTTCCATCACCGCACCAGAACTGACCACGCCAGAACTGAACATGCCATACCAGAACTGACCACACCAGAACTGACCACGCCAGAAGTGAACATGCCATACCAGAACTGACCACACCAGAACTGAACATGCCACATCAGCACTGACCACACCAGAACTGACCACACCAGAACTGACCACACCATGCCAGAACTGACCACGCCAGATGCCAAAGGAACTCAGACTAAACAGCTGACCATGCGCCGGTGGCCATGTTTACTAATGAGTGGAATCTGGGATGAGGGACCGGGACCTCAACAGTCTGGGTTCAGGTCCAGGTCCAGGTTCAGGTCCCAGTCCAGGGTTTGTTTAATCTGATGTGTTTTAGTCATTTCTATCCATCATTGGCATCTTGATTTAATTTAATTTAAACATAATGAGGAAGAAAAAAAGGAAATATGAAGCACTTTGATTAAATCCAACTGTTAGAACACAAATGAAATGCATTTGAACATGTGATCTAAAGCAAAAAGTACAATATTATACCGATGCACATAAACATCCCATAGGCTACAATGACCAAATTATATATCCATGTAGAGGGTCCATATATGCCGTGTTTCCACAACGTGGTATTGGCTCGACTCAACTCGGCCTTTTTGCGTTTCCACTACAAAAAAGGACCTGGAATCTGGTACCCAGTACTAGTTTTTTGGTATCACTTCCGCCAAGGTTCCAGGACTGGGGACCAGATACTAAAACGTGACTTATAAACACTGCAGACCACTGATTGGTCAGAGAGTCGTCTCTGTGACCCGTTGTTTTACAAAAAACAGATGCAGAAGTTTACAGTAAATATAGCAGTAGGTTAATCCACATGATGACAGCCTGCAAAACTACACCATGGTTTGTCGAGGAGATTCAGGCGTAAGAATTCAGCGTGAGCTTGATGAGAGAACACGAAATGAGCGAGTTTATCAGCAACTCTCTGAGCAGATGACACGGAAGTAACGCGCCACATCGCTGTGACGTCCAGGTACTGTAAAGTCAGTAGTAGCCTGTAATGGAAATGGTCTCCAGGAATAGGACCTAGTACCCGAGTCGAGTCGAGTCGAGTCGAGCCGAGCCGAGTTGAGCTGGTTCCACGAAGTGGAAACGCAGCAATAGAGGGTCCATGTAGAGGGTCCACATAGAGGGTCCATGTTGAAGGTCTATGTAGGGGGTCCATGTAGAAGGTCTGTGTAGGGGGTCCATGTAGATGGTCCATGTTGAAGGTCTATGTAGGGGGTCCATGTAGGGCAGGGGTGGCCAGCCCTGGTCCCGGAGAGCCACTATCCTGCATGTTTTAGATGTTTCCCTCTTCCAGCACATCTGACAGTCATTATCAGGCTTCTGCAGAGCTTGATGTTAGGTTTATCATTTGAATCAGGTTTGGTGCAAGAGGGATACATCTAAAACATGCAGGACAGTGGCTCTCCAGTACCAGGGTTGGCCACCCCAGATGTAGGGGGTCCATGTAGAAGGTCTATGTAGGGCAGTGGTTCCCAACCTTTTTGGCTCGTGATCCTATATTAGCATCACAAGGTTCTGGAGACCCCAGATGTTCAAAACGGAGACATTTTTTTGCTAAAATTAAAGGCGCTGTATGTAGGATTGTGGCCATAACTGGTACTGCAATCACATTCAAAATACTGTCGAGCGTGGTATCCTCTCCGCCTCCCCCCAGACTAGGGGTTGCCAGATCCAGCATGAGCGTCTACTTCTAGCGTTTCCACTAATACTTGCCACCACACCATAAATTTCATACAGAAAATCATCACCAGACTTATTATACATAAGTATAATATATAATAGAACAGGACAAATACCCTGTCCACTTAAATGAAAGTCTGCGAAGATTCAGGACATAGGGAAAAGGAAATGAGCCTTAAGTTTCACTTTTACCTCCGCGAAGTACAAGCGGCACAGTTCGCTACTGTACCCCCCCCAGTAGTATTATAAGAAGCCAGCCGACCCCTGACCGCCCCCCAGCCGAACCACAGACATGCCCCCCCCCCCCCTTTTTTTTAGATTACACACCACTACCTGAAGAGGTCACTTCCACAGAAAACACTGTACTACAAGGAGCTACCATGGCAAGAGATAAGTCCTACACCAGCACCTGGTCTCTTCACCAATCCCGGACTGGCAGTCTCTTCACCAGGGCCAGGAGAAGAGACCGCAGCCCGGCCCCAGGAGAAGAGACCGCCGGTTTGGGACCGGGTGAAGAGACCACGGCCCCGGCTCTCAGTGGTTCTTACCGGGTGGTCAAACTAAGGGATAGCCGGTGTCAGTCTTCAAATTCTTTTCCACTTTCAGCCATCTCCATGTTTCAAAAGCATCTCCTATACAAATCCTTGTTTTGTTTCTCACTTTGTCACGACGTATTTGGGAATATTAAGAGGCCTTTTAGGTTTATTAACATCAGACATTTACAATCAGAAATGTTCCAGCTGCAGCTCAGTGGGAACTGCCAATATTGCCAATATTCTGGCTGGACTACTACTGTCAGTGATATCAGTATTTGAAATGAACATGATTCCTTAACGTCTGGTGACAGTCAAGGCCATTTTATAATTACTTAGAACATAATTCCTACATACTGCATCTTTAATTTGTTTTTGATCATGTAATAGTTTTTTTATACTATGTTGCAAATAAACGTCAATTTTAGACACATTTAGTCTATATAATGTATATCATTGTGGACGGAGGCAAAAAAGGCAGGAGTAGATTACTGCACAAAGTGAGAATTTGATTTTCCTTGGTCAGGATATGTACAGTCAGTCCAGCTTGGATTCACAAGGCTGACAATTAATACTGAACAAACAAGAACTGAAACTATGAATTATGAAAGAGCTGCAGCATCTGAAACCGACCACAATGAACATTTGAAAGATAAACAGAACCACAGTGCTTCAGTTTCAGCGTTTGTCATGTCTTTTATGTATTGTGATTGTCTCTGTCAACTCACCATATATTTTATTAGTTAGCTTCTTTTTTCTATTTTTCTTTTCTTTTTTTTTTTTAATCAATTACTAGAAATTTCAGGCGACCCCATTTGAATTCCAGGTGACCCCACGTGGGGTCCCGACCCCAAGGTTGAAAAACACTGATGTAGGGGGTCCATGTAGATTGTCCATGTGGAAGGTCTATGTAGAAGGTCCAGGCTGTTCCTGATCCATGACAATGACAGATGGACAAAGAACACTGTCACTACCATTTCACATGCACTGTTTATATACTGAAGTCTTTTTATTCATTTATTCCTTTCATTGTGTGTATATTGTCAAACACAAAATGTAAGTTTTCTGTATCTTATAAATTGTGCATTACCTGGAAATTACCTGGAAATGCACAATGTTATTAATGTGAATTTAGTTTAGTTTTAGACGAAGGCCATGAGACCAAAGAGACATTGATCAGGTCTATATTTGTTCAGACGTTACTTCTGCCTGAATCTGTGGATGAGATACTAACTTCACTGACGAGGCCTTAGCTAAGACGCTTCTGCATTTATGTTGGAAAGTCCACTGAAGTATTGAAAAAATCTGTTGAAGTATTGTCCCAGTGATGATCAGAGACAGTTCAGACCAGACTCCAGATCCAACAGACACATGTAGTTCCTGTAAACCTTCATCTGTGGATGTGCTGAGGTCTAATTCTCAACCATACGTCTCAGACTCACATTAATCACTGTTGTTTTTAATTAGTCCATGCTTTTTCTTTGTTTTGTGAAGGAGATCACAGTACATTTCAATCCCAGACTCTGGTGTAAAGTTTGGGTTTTGCTTCTTCTCTGGTTTTAATTAAACATTTCAACGGTCCGGACTCAGAGGTCGGACTCTGCAGGGAATGCCACTGTTTCAACACAAACCCTGTGATTCCACTAGTTTCATTAAACTGAACAAAACCAGCAGGAAACCACAGTATGGATCCAATTCAAAAGTTGCCAGAGGACTTAAATCAATGTATTTGATACTGACCGTCGAAATCAGAAACCGATGGTGAATTCTCCAATGTTTTTAACAAAGTGAACGGACAGAAATGATGAACCCAACAGAGACCAGAGGAACCATGTGATCGACTGACGGACGGAAACAAATGAAATGAAAATGACCAGAGTTTGTACAACGATAAAACACAAGTATCACAGCATTAAAAATAAACTGATCTTAGACCATATCGGATACTAAACCAACAGCTTCTGCATACAGCCGTGTGTTCTTTATAGTAGAACAGTGGTTTTCAACCTTCTTTGAACAAACGCCCCTTATCATCATCATGAGCCTCCTGCTGCCCCCCCAGCAGGAGGGGGTTGGTCTGACGGAACTCATATACGTTGCACAGGTTGTGGTCTGGGTTGTGCGCCCCCCCTCGTGACCAGAGGGAGCACCACCGAAGACCTGGGGGGAGCGTACCTTATTGCGGAGAGGAGGGGGGGGCATGAAAATTTGCCATTGACATAACATGCTTGATATTGATACATACACAGGCTAACGCCCTCCATTTCAGTCTCAGCACCCCCCTTTCAGCTTTCTTCTTCCAAACACCCCTTGACAGTGTTCCAACACTGCCCCTGTTGAGAAACAGTATACTAGAATAACTTTATTCAAAGAAAATAAATGTCAATACATCCTGTTTGTCTACAGTTTTGTATATTTTAGTTGATTCCCATTCACATCCTACAGCCCAGCGTCCACAAGTTCAACTACAAACTGTTCATCTTGTATTTCTGAAACACTATTTATACTATAACTCAACATGTTTCTTCATTGTGTTTGTACAGGATTATGTGTCTCAGTGGTCGGTTAACGGAAAAGCTGATGCTGTATTTAAGTGGATTGTTTTATGCAGGAAACATTTACAGACAGAAAATATCTCCTTTAAATAATTCCAACTGATCTATTTCCATGATTAATGTGGTGTTAACCAATACTCCACTAATATTCCTGTTCACCTCCAGGGTTTATCTTTTCCATATATGTAGATCATGATGCTCTGTCTTGATGTTTAACCATCAGTGTTTGTCTTTTTCTGTGGATTCATCCATCTGTACTAGAAAGGATCTTTGTCTCGACCAATGGAAACAGGACTCGACAATCAGAACCTACAGGAAAACGAGCAAATATGAAGCATATTCAGAGAGTAAACATCCAAAAACACCTCATAAAACCAGAATGATGTCAGTGTGTTTGAGTCATAAGATGCTTTATCTGAACTTTAACTGAGCAGAATAATAATAATAGTAATGATAATAATTATAGTGTGAAAATAACGTGCTCCTCTACATTAAAGGAACCTGTTCCAGTTACCATTTCAAACAAATCCATGTCATTTATTGATTCCATGAAACTTTATTTAAACACGTTTCCGTCATTAGACTCAAAAACCCTGGTTTTAGTGGAAGATTTTGTCAACATGATTAAACCCAGTTAGTTTTTGTTAGTTTCTGTTGTCGTCCTCCTTCTAAAGTTTGTCCATATTTAACATCATCACACCTCAAGAGGGCACCACCACACTAATGTACAAACACACACATCTAATGGGAACCAATCAGTGAACAGATCTGACCTGCTGGACCCTTCAGTCCTTCGTCTGTTCATTTACCGTTACGTTTCCAGTCCTGGTTCATTTCTTCACTTCCTCGAAATCCTGTGAATTCTTTGTTTCTGATGAAGCTTCAGTATTTTTTTTTTTTTTGTAGAAACCAGAGAAGTAATGAAGAGAAGAAAAGGCTTATTTTCATCATCTTCTTCTGTCGTGGATGAAGAATTCCATTAATCAGGCCACGACGTGCACTTTATTCTCATTAAACCTGAGGAGGAATAATGTTGGTTTAGTCGAGGACCTGAAGGTCACGGTTTAACACTATATAAACTTACCTTTCACATGTGAACATGTCGTTGGACATAATCGATCAAATGCCACCGACAAGTTTACAACTAAGATAGTAGTCGGTGAAAAATTTCCAACTGAAGAGGAAACCCCTGGAAGGAATGCCTCGTAGATCCCATACATGGGGCATGCGCAAAATAGTTGACCTGGCCTCGACTAGGGTTCAACTACAGTCTCTGAACTGGGACAGTTTAGATCAGTGTTTTTCAACGGGGGTGGTACTGTCCTCCAGGGGGTGTTGGGACACCATCGGGTGGCGTTTGCAATGAGAAAGCTGAGAGGGGGGCGCTGAGACCAAAATGGGGGGTGTTAGTCCCCCACCCACCCCTTCGTGCAATAAGGTACGTCAGGGCACCCCCACCCCCGGTCTTCGGCAGTAACGTCCGTATCCCCCTGGTAGCACCACTTATGTAACATATATAAGTTCCGTCAGATCCACTCTCTCCCCAAACCCCCTCACCCTCCTAAAATCAGGGATATTTTAACACGGAATGATGCAGGTAAATTAATCCATGCTTTTATTACATTCAGACTGGATTACTGTAATTGTAGTTGTGATAGTGTTTATTAAATAGTTACATGGATGGTAGAGGTTTCTATTATTGGTACTAACAGCTGAGTCAACCATCCTCCCCCTTTAACCCTTTAACTGGTCATGTCAGTGGTCCATCCTCCAGAGTCAGGGTCTACTCCAGGTTTTTACCTGCTAAAGGTAGTTTTTCCTTCCACTGTCACCAAGTGTTTACTCCTGGAGGATTCAGTTGGTGTCTTTCAGTTGGTTTTATAGTCTGGTTTATTCCAGCTCTAAATGGAAAGGGTCATTAAATAACTTATGATATGATGTGACAATATAAAAATAAAATGTGATTGATGTAAGTCATATGGATGTTTTGTCCTTAAAAGATTGGAAATTCAACATAAAATACAATAAAACACCAGATAAAAGCCCTACATTTGTTGCTGGGTGTGCTTTAACCACAGCGTCATCATCGCCACCGCTAGGTTTGGATATCGACATCCGACTGCACACGCAATTGACTCGTAATTCAGAGCTGAAATGCAGCAAAGAAGTGAAAACAAAGCCCCAGTAAACATACGAGTAGGAGAACAGACAGGAAATCTATGACCAGTAAAGTTAAGAAATCAATGTGTAAAACAAACCACTGAGGCTTCAACTGACTGTTCATGAATCCCATTAACAACAGACACTCAAAGTGAAATGACTGGAGTTAAAACAGAACCAGGAAGGTCACTAACCACAGTTACATTTATTAAACCAGTGTTTATTAAACCAACGTTTATTAAACCAAGGTTTGTTAAACCAGCATTTATTAAACCAGCGTTTATTAAACCAAGGTTTGTTAAACCAACATTTATTAAACCAGCGTTTATTAAAACAGCGTTTATTAAACCAACGTTTATTAAACCAAGGTTTGTTAAACCAGCATTTATTAAACCAGTGTTTATTAAGCCAGCGTTTACTAAACCAGCATGTATTAAACCAACATTGATTAAACCAGCATTTATTAAATCTATGTTTATTAAGCCAGTGTTTACTAAACCAACATTTATTAAACCAGTGTTTATTAAACCAGCATTTATTAAGCCAGCATTTACTAAACCAGCGTTTATTAAACCAGTATTTATCAAACCAACATTTATTAAACCAGCGTTTATTAAGCCAGCGTTTACTAAACCAGCATTTATTAAACCAATGTTGATTAAACCAGTATTTATTAAACCAACATTTACTAAACCAGCGCTTATTAAACCAGTGTTTATTAAACCAGCGTTTATTAAACCAATGTTTATTAAACCAGCGTTTATTAAACCAGCATTTACTAAACCAGTATTTCTTAAACCAGCGTTTATTAAACCAGTGTTTACTAAACCAGCATTTACTAAACCAACGTTTATTAAACCAGCGTCTTTTAAACCAGCATTTATTAAACCAACATTTATTAAACCAATGTTTATTAAGCCAGTGTTTACTAAACCAGCATTTATTAAACTAGCGTCTCTTAGACCAGCATTTATTGAACCAGCGTTTATAAACCAGCATTTGTTAAACCAGAATTTATTACATTTATTTTATTAAGTGACATCAGAGAGATCTTCACGACATCTTCATCACGACATCTTCATCATCCTCATCCTTGTCCTGGTGAATTCTAAGACATTCAACCTGATCCTAAATCACATTGTTCATTCATTTTCCAAACTGGTTCACTCTGGGGGGCATCATGCAAAGGCCATGTTCACCGTGGATGTGATGCCAGTTCATTGGCTGAATATACATAATAGTTCCATAATTACTTTTCAACATGTTGTAGTTGAAGTTGAGTCTGTGAGTCAATAGGAGTTTGGGCCTCAAGAAGGTGAATATTTTCACATTCTGATGATTTTTTTTGTTTGTTTTTTTTGTGTTTTTTTTTTTTTTTGATGGACTGGACGTGGACCAGATATTGTCTGGATGTGGACTAGACATGGACTGAACATGGTCTGGACGTGCACCAGACGTGGTATGGATGTGGACCGGACGTAAACTGAACATGGTCTGGATGTGGTCCAGATGTGATCTGGAAGTGGTCTGGATGGGGTCCGGATGTGGACTGGACATGGACTGAATGTGGTCTGAATGTGGTCTGTCCCTGAGACTGGGAGGTAACACAGTTAAAGTTCAGGTCTCCAGTGGTTCCTGGTCTGATGGACCCATAATGGTCTTTCTGAGCCCAGGTGGCAAAAGCAGCTCAGTTCAGACCATTGGGAGAAGTCATTAACATTTACAGATCATTAACCCATCAGGAAAAGGCTGTATAAGTAACAGAAACATTGTGAGCCATTATCATAGATCACACACAGCGTGGAGTCTGGGCTGCACCGAGAAAACCTCCATTAAGACCCACGGAGGTTTGAAACCAGCCCACAAAGGGGACTGAAAATCAGCATATCTGTTGTCGGCTTCATGCCAGTGATATTAGAACGGCCTTGGAAATGACTCAGGTCCTCAGGGAGATCTAAAGAATCAGCAGCAGCATATGAGAGGTTCTGCTGGGAGCGCTGAGACCCACAGGAACCGTAAACCCGGACTGTCATTAGCATCCAGATCCACATAATGGGTCTCATCATCAGGAGCCACATGATCCCACCCAGAGCATCCTGGGAGGTGATGCCGGCAGACTGAGGGAAACCCACCAGAGCTGCAGCACTGCGGGTCATAGATCGGCCCAATACCAGAACCAGAACCACCACTGAGGAGGCAGGGACCACGTCCATCCTGGACCCTGTAGAGGTACATCTAAGGTCCAGTTCATGGTGCTGACATTCCTCCAGATTCACTCGAGTCCGGAAACACAGAGGTCCAGTTTGGGTTTGGACCTTGGACCCAGGTTCGTTCTGTTGTAGTTTTTCTCTGATTGTTCAGGACAACTTTGACGTTTTTCTTCATTTTCTATGTCAAATTTAATAAGAAGAAGCTCAAACTACAGCACATGTAATCCAGAATTCTGATGAATATGTCAGCGTCTGTTTGTTCATTAACAGAGATAATCATCAAGTACCGTCTGATCACTTCATTGGTATTGACTAAATACTGGTCAGCCTCTCCAACAGGGTAATGTCAGCAGAAGGTGGCGTTGTAGATACAGGTGGTTCTATTAAACACAGTTTTCCATCTGAAAGGACCAAATATGGTTTACACTTCATCAGTAAAGATGATGTCAACAGCTGATGAGTCTGTTAAATGTTCTCTACATCACAACATCTGCAGTTCCCTTTTAAACACATTTACATGAAAAAAAAAAAAAAACATGAATGTATTCAGGAAACAAACTTAATAGAAACAAAATAATTATTAAAGAAAAAAAAAACGTACAACAGAATAACGATCAAACTTGTTGTAATTGAAATGCTATGTGTAATGAAAGGTCCAGGCTAAAGCCTGGAAAATGTGTTGTAATTGAAATGCTATGTGTAATGAAAGGTCCAGACTAAACCCTGGAAACATGAAGTCTTGCAGATCCTCGTTCTGCTTTGGCTCATTCTGCTGTTTGTTTCACATGTTTTTGTGGTAAATAGATGAAGTTCTGGGTACATGTGGAGCACCACTCTGCACTCTATTACCCACTCAGAGAAACATGGATGCTCAGGGACAAAGAAAAAGAGAAAGAATCCTCCTGTGAATAAGCCGAGCATGAGTATCTGTCAGCGCTGATGCAGTGTGTCTGTGGAACACATTCACATCCTGAGGAGGAGGAGGAGGCGAACCAAGGCAGTGCCCCAACAGACACACAACCAATACACAACAGACATACAACCAACAAACACACAACCAACACACAACAGACGCACAGCCAACACACAAAAGACACACAACCAACACATAATAGACGCACAACCAACAGACACATAATTAACAAACACACAATAGACACACAACAGACACACAACCAACACACAATAGACACAAAACCAACAGACACACAACCAATAAACACACAATAGACACACAACAGACACACAACCAACACACAACAGACACACAACCAACAAACACACAACCAACACACAATAGACACACAACCAATAAACACACAGTAGACACACAACCAACAGACACATAAAGTGAGAGTGTGATATCTTTATACTCAGACTGAAGCCTGTCCACAACCACAGGAGACCATCAAGGTGTTAGAAGACGTTCATGGACAGAAGGACAAAATAAAAGTGCTGAGATGTTGGGGCGTCGGCGCTTATGTGTGGGCGGAAACCACCAGTCAACGTCTAAATCGAAACTCTCGGACAGAAGCACAAAAGCAATGTGAGCGTCCGGACAAGTGTACATGAAACTGAGGACTGGAGTTTGTAGGAGACGACACTTTAGGGAAACGATGGACAGAATATAATCAGAGACATTAAGGAGGTCGCACTGAAGCTAACGAAGGATGGACCTGAATCCTCCAAGACAGGTCTGAAAGTAGACCGAATCCTGTAGGAAGAC
Source organism: Sphaeramia orbicularis (assembly GCF_902148855.1). NCBI lineage: Eukaryota > Metazoa > Chordata > Actinopteri > Kurtiformes > Apogonidae > Sphaeramia > Sphaeramia orbicularis. The sequence goes on along the minus strand of NC_043961.1, from coordinate 19,145,024 downwards.
TGGATTGAATGGATGAATATTGGATTTAATGGATAAGTATTGGATTGAATGGATGAATACTGAAGAATGACATGAAGAATGAGTTGATTTCAAATCTGTTGTGTTTTATATTTGGTTTGAGGTTTGATCAGAAGTTTTGACCCAAACATCCAAAGTCTCCATCAGACCAGGTTCCTTTCTAATATTGAATCCAGAATCCAGTATTTCTAATATTGAATCCAGACTGCGATTCAGTGTTGAACACAGTCGACCTGAGATGAGTTGGTTAGTTAACACTGGAACAGACCAGAATACATCAGATCCTTCCAAATATCACATTATGAAATGTTGTTCTAATGTAGGGATGCACCGATTCCGATACAAGTATCGGGTATTGGCTCCAATACTCAGTGTGTGTACTTGTATTCATACTCGTAAAAGTAATCCGATACAAATGCACTGATACCACTTATGGCCATGTGACATTCACAGATCAGTAGCAGGTATGCAGCGGTGGAATAATGCATGGGGAGTGTGAAGGGTGTGGAGATTTTCAAAATAAATGACGGTGATAAAAGTAACGCTGACTGCAAGTAACGTTACAGACACAGACAGATATGGACGGAGTGTTCTGTCCATCCTCTGTGTACATTCCATCCATTTTCCAGGTGCTGGCGGATGAGTACCCAGACGGAGAGGGGTATGGAGCGGTGTGGACCGCCACCAGCGGAAGTGAAAACGAAACTTATCGCTCATTTATCTTTTCCCTATCTGCTGAAACTTCGCTTTTAAACCTTACCAGCGAAAATGCTGCAATATTAGTATCACATTAGTGTTACCTCTGTCGTCTCCATGTTTGTTGTTGCTGACTTTCTTCTTCTCAAAAAACTTTACTCTTCTTCGTGGCATTTGTCCAGTATGGTTAATTCAGAGTGGTGCCCCCTGGTGGATTAATTGAGAAACGCTCATTCCAACACATTAAATGTCAGTAGCAACACTTTGTTCCAGTCAGACTAATGACAACGACCATAAAGCACATTTACAAAAGGAACTAAGAACTGGAATGGGATTATTAAGAACTCGTATCGGTACTCAGTTTCAGCAAGTACTGAAATGTAAGTACTTGTACTCAGTCTGGAAAAAAGTGGTATCGGTGCATCCCTATTCCAATGTGTCTCTGAAACACTAACTCAGACAGGAGGAGGAGGAGGAGGAGGAGGAGGAGGATTAAGGTCTGAGTCTGAGGAATCATCTCCATCCACATTCATCCCCTTTAAGACTTGGTTTGGTTTTTATTGGAGGTTTTTATCATCTATAAACGTCCTCATATTCTCATCATCCATTGTGTAAAAACTTGTCTGTCCTTTAATTTGGTGGACGTCGGTTTGTTCAGTCCTGTCATGTGGTGTGTTTGGTTCATGTTTGTTCATGTTTTTATTGCTCGTTTGTTTGTTTTGTCGTCCTCCAGCAGTTATATCAGTTTTCTGTCCTTCTGTTTAGTTTTCAGTTTTCCTCCCTCCTGTATCCTTGCTGTTTTTATTGTCTTCTTTATTCCGGAGCTGATTTCTGACTTTCTGTCCTGTCCTTTGTGTTTTTTAGGACATGTTGGACATCCACTCATTCATTCGTTTGTTCCTTTGTTCATTCATTCATCCACTAATTCATTCATCCATCCATCCATCCATCCATCCACTCATTCATCCATCCATTCATCCACTAATCCATCCATCCACTCATTCATTCATTCATCCACTCATTCATTCGTTTATTCATTCCAGAAGATGAATGAATGAGTGTTGGACATCAGATGAACCCATTTACCGTCAAATCCACCAAGTCCCGCCTCCTGTGGCGCATCAGCTTTAGCCGCCGCCCGTCTCATCTTCCTCCTCCATGACCCGAGTTCAGAGCCTCATGATCCGAGTCCTTCTTGGTTTTTTCTTCCTTCTGATCTTTGACATCATTCATCATTATAAAGTTCATTATCCAGATGTTTTCCTTGGATGTCATTAGTCGGGGATAACTCCAGGTGATTGATGTGTCCCGCCGCTGATGAAACTGCAGTTTGATCCCTGTCATTAATCTGGATTTTACATGGTGTCATCCTGCCGCCTCTCTCCTCCACCGCCGGCGTCTCCAAACCAGGTTAGAGCTGTGGCCGTCACCCAGATTAAGATAAATATGATTTTAGTGCCCAACGGAGTTTTCCTGGAACTTATTTGTGTGTAAGTTACATTAGTCATTCTCTACGTCCACTAACTGTGTACAAAAGGAACGAAAACACTGAGTCGGTACCTTTGGACTGAACTAGTGTATTAGTGTCGCTGTCTCAACTGAGATGGATGTTTTTTGCATTTGATTTGGCTGGTAATGAACTGTGAAGGTGTCTGCCAGACAAAACCCACAGTTTAAAGGGGGATCCTGATCTGCAATGCAAATTCCAAAGTTTACCAATTTTAAGCATAGCTCCAAGGAGATATTAATCAAGGTCGGCTCCCAGGAGCATTAATTCTTGTCTCATTTTCCTCCAATAAAGCACCTCAGAAGAAGAAGAAGAAGAAGAAGAGGAGGATGAAGAGTCTATTGTAGGAGATTAAATCTGCCATCCGCTGGTTTTATGCATCTTTGAGGGAATAAACATTGTTGCTTGGGGAAGTAGCCTCAGTTTGTCATTTCCTACCTACACAATGAAATACTAATTCGACTGCGGTAGACCATCCATCTCTGGGTTTCTCATGCAGAAAAATGCAATTTCCTGCCCCTGATGCTTCTCTCTTGCACCAGTCGATACAATTACATTATACAGTTGTTAAAAGAGGAAGTCACACTTATAAGCAGAGCTTCATTTACAGCCAGATGCTTCTGTTTCTGGATCTCACACTCTTTATTTCAGCTCTACGTTGGTATTCTGCAGTTATTGCTTATTTATCTCATGGTGGAAACCTCTGTCTTACATATACATCAGATCAGACCTGTGGAAGCTCCTCCCTCTCTGAAAGGCCCCTCCCTTCCCTGAACACCCCCTCCCTCTCTGAATGCCCCCCTCCCCTATCTGAAGTGCCCCTCCCTCCCTGAACGGCCCCTCCCTCCTGATGGAAGCCTGTTGAAGGTCATGGTCTGATTGTGTACCATTGTTACCTAGTGACCCGGTCCATCTTGGTCCATCTTGGTCCATCCTATGTGACCTCTGACCTCCACCTGACTTCGTCCTCCTCCCTTGAACAGTTGGAGTCAGTTGTATGTTTTCCACTGTAAGTGACACAGTCTTTTACCTGAAACAGAGGTTTTCATTTCAGGTTGAACATGTCGTCTGTGAAACTGTTTTAAGGCTGTTTTCTCTCATTTGTTATGATGTGATGCTGTATAAATAAAATTTGATTGACTGATTGATTCTTTTCTTTTTGATTAATGCCAGTTTTTGTTTTTTTCTGTTAATTTTAAACCAAACCGGAACCATTAAACCAGACCCGAACTATTAAACCAGGAACCATTCGACCAGACCAATCGCTTCCAACGTTCCCCAACTGTCTCAAATGGTCTCCAACAGCCTCCAATGGTGTCCAACTGTCTCCAGTGGTTTACAGCAGTCTCCAACAGCCTCCAACTGTCTCCAACATCCTACAACAAACCTCCAATGGCCTTCAACAGCCTCCAACTGTCTTCAGCGTTCTACAATGGCCTCCAACAGTCTCCAACGGCCTCCAACAAACATCCAACAGTCTCCAACACCCTCCAACTCTCCTCAACAGTCTACAATAGCCTCCAACAGCCTCCAACTGTCCCCAGTGGTCTACAACAGCCTCTAATGGCCTCCAGCTGCCTCCAATGGCCTTCAACGGTCTCCGTCAGCCTCCAATGGGCTCCTCTGTCACCAACAGTTAATCAGCTTTGTAAAAATCTGATACTATTGCAAATTTCCGGCCAAATGAGGAAACTTATAACAGTCTCATAGATGTTAATTTCCTTTTCAATTTTCAATTTAAAACAGAACTTTTCAACACTTAAACGTGTGACATTTAATGACATGAGGCTCTGGAGAAGGTCGTCATTAAAGCCGTTGTTTGGTTTTTATCCTGGTCTTTTTGATTAGAGAAGATGTAAAGTACCTGAATTGGATCTCACTATTAAATAGAATGCTAATAAACTCATTGTAAATGAAACCGCCTGGTAAAAGTGAAGACTCTGCCGGGGTTGAACCAGAATCAATGTGCGTATTCAGCTACAGGCGTGTTTGGTCATTATTCACAAATGTCGCCTTAATGTAGTTGTTGTTTAATGATTATTGTAGTTTGATTCCATTAACTCCAGAGATGTGCAGACGAGCCTCCAGCTTCATGAAGCCATGATGATGTACAACAACCCTCAGGTCACAGTCACATTATAGCTTTATATTCACAACGAGCCATTAACCAGCGGTGCCATAGCAACACTTTAACCCAGATGCTTCGTGAAGGTCCACAGGGGGTCAACACAGAACATCTGGACCATGGGGGGTCTTCAGACCAATTGGATATCAGGAGACAAAACCCAGTCATGAGAACTTCCCTTTGGGGAAATCTGACCAATATGGGATTAGTGTAGGAAGTCGTCACATGACCGGGTCTCAGACCAATCAGGACTCATAACAGACACTGCTGTTATTCCTGTAGTTTCTGTCACAGCAGAGGTTGTTCTTGATGAAGCTGAGGTTTTCAGGTGGATTATTCTGTCCTGTTCTGTCGATTCTATTCGACAGACTCAGTGTTGATGTCTTCTCTTCATATAAAAACAAGAACCTGTAGTTTTTATGTCATAAAGTCACTTATTCAGTGACGATAAAGAACCATGAAGTGAGTTTCTGGAAACCAGAACTTAGACCATGGATAACTCAGTTTGTCTGGGCTTTGGGCCTAATTTACTTATTTACTTGATTTACATGCATAAAAACGTGCAAACTTGACTGTGCACGCATAAACACATTGAAGCTTATCTACTAACAGGACACACCAAGGGTTGCATCTGTCAAATGGGCAAAATAGTTTGTGCAACCCATTTAGCATGTTTGCCTTAATGAATATGCAATATGGGCGTTTCTGCCAGAATGTGCTAAATTATTGGGAGGAGTAGATACAAATATTTATTTAGCGTGCAAAATGTGAGTTACCAAACCTGAAACTGATTGTGGTGGCTGCTTTTGCGTCTATATTTAGCACGTCTGAAAGGCAGGTTTTGACTGGCACAAAGCTGGGTACAGTTGTTGTTTCCTACCTCATCTCTGTTTCCTTCCTCATCTCCTTTGTTTCGTACCTCATCTCTTTTGTTTGCTTCCTCTTCTCTTTTGTTTGCTTCCTCATCTCTTTTGTTTGCTTTCTCATCTCTTTTGTTTGCTTCCTCTTCTCGTTTGATTCCCTTCATCAGCTCTTGTTTCCTATCTTGTCTCCTTTGTTTGCTTCCTCATCTCTTTTTTTTTCCCTCCATGTCTCCTTCAGTTTCCTTTTTCATCTCCTTTGTTTCGTTCCTTATCTCTTCTTTCCTTCCTCATCTCCTTCGTCTCCTTTCTCATCCCCTTTGTTTCCTTCCTTGTCTCTTTTGGTTTCTTTTCTCATCCCCTTTGTTTCCTTCCTTGTCTCCTGTAGACTGATGGGAACACAGGACAGATGGGGTGGAGGGTGGGGGGGCAGGGGGGTTCCGCTGAAGGTTTTGTTTCTTTCCTCATCAACCAACGACCAACTTTAATACTGTTCTTCTTAACGCTGCCTGACAAGCCGGTTGACATCTGAGAGAGTTCCTTAATATATTCTTAAACCTTCTGTTTTTTTTCCTGCCTCCAAATCTCATGAATTAAGCATTGGCTCAGTCAGCAAGTGAGTGTCGGGGGGGGGGCAAGCGGCGAACCCCATCCATCACTGTCACAGACCAGTCCACACATATACACAGAGCACGGATCAAGGTGGAGATGGGGGGGGGGGGGGGGCACGTCCTAAACTGGCCTGATGAAGTCCAGAACAGGACAATGTTCCTCTAAAGTCCACCATCTGGTCTCATCAGACTGTCCATCAGACTGAAGAGGATCCACAGTGGAAACATGAACCTCAAACACTTCAATACCAGGTCAGACCATTAAAATAATAACATCTTAATATAGGAATAATATCAACTCAAGTAAAAAAACACTGAAATAACATTTTGAAAAATGTTTACATCTAAAAACTATCCTTTAAAAAATGTGAATAACATGAACAAACTAAAATGAGTGTAATTTTACGAATTTTCTGTCTCAGTTGATCATTTCCACATGTACATTATAACTTACAGATCACAGTGGATCTACAAATACACACAAAATTTAATAACAAGCAGAATATTGGTACAATTATACTGATTTATATTACAACATTTCAGGTTCTTGTTATTTGTTCATCTCATTCACATTTTGTGGGAAAGGATAGTAAATGTAAACATGTTCATGTAATTTAACTTTTTTATGTTAAAGAAGATTTTGGTTGTTAAATTAAACAATTAAATTAAATAGGTTATTACAACTGTATTTTTAACTGGTCCGATCCACTTGATACTGAATTAGGTTGAATGTGGATATATCTTCAGTGTAATTTTTGCATTTCCCAAATTCATCCCACAGCCGGATCAGATCATTTGACGGCCAGTTTTGGCCCACGGGCCGTATGATTGACAGCCGTGCTTTATAGTGAAACATCATCCAGATTTTATACCTAAAGCTGGTGAATAAATAAGTAAATGCATCATGTGTGACTGTGTGTTCCTGTGTATTCAACGGAAACAGCCGGAAAACATCAGCATGAATGAAGATCAGCAGAGACCGAGGCTGATCTAGACCTGAGGTTCAGTTCAGACTAAAACTAAAACCACAATCAGATCAGATTAACCATAACCCTAATCCTAATCCTAACTTCAATCCTAATCCTCAATCCTAACCCTAATCCTAACCCATGAATCTTTTTTTCTTTTTTTTTTGTAGGACCCATGCAGTCTGGGTTTGGGGTGATGACAGATACCAGAAACTATTATGGGACCCTGTTCCCACCCCAACACCCCTAATTACTGATTCATTAAAAATGGGTGGGTCTCCCTCTCCCCCAGTGCTGTGCCTGGGGATTAAACCGGCTGCTTCCATTCCAACATCCTCTTTCAACAGCTATTCAGATCATTAGGCCAGTGCACCATAGTTTATCCCAAACCCATAACCTTAACCCCAACCCTACCCTAACCCGTGTCCTAACCTTAACCCTAATCCTGCCCCTAATCCTAACCTTAACCTTAACCCTAATCCTAACCACGTCAACACATTAAACACCATGTTGAATATTAATATTCACACACGTGGACAGAAATGAGCAGAAATTCACCTTTGCTGTGATATATTTGGATATAAATGGGTTCTTTTTGTCCTGAGTCTGGTTATGTTCTGGTTCAGACATATCTGATTCTGTCCCGATGCCCCTGAACTACTCACACCTAGGGATGGGAATCGAGAACTGGTTCTTTTTTGAGAACCGGATCCCAGTAGCTTGATTCCTTGGAATCGTTTGCGTGCCTGCTTAACAATTCTGCTTATCGATTCTATCTTTGTTGTGCATGCGTGATGACGTCATGCCTATGCTGCATTGTTTTGGTCATAACGTCGCTAACATGGCGTTGAGGCAGAAACGGTCTAAAAAGACGACACCAGGTCCACTTGTAACACTTGCAAAGCTTCCATGTCTTCAAAAGGGTGGAATCCCTCCAATATGCTCAAACATTTGTCCACAGCATGTGATTCATTTACAGGAATGTCACGTATTTGGTATGCTACTTAGCGGCGCTTGTGAATGTAGCGGCGGAGTGAACGCCGGGCCGGTCCCAGTGCGGGCAACAAACGTCGTACCCAAATACAAGTTTCCGAAGGTAGGGGGAAGTAAAGGAGGTGCACAACAACGGGAGCTGAGCCGAGCTGAACTGGTTCGACGTAGTAGAAATGCGGCAATAGAGGAATTAGTAAAGCATGTTTAGTTTCACTTTCACTGCGCCCCCACCCCACCCCGAACCGGGCCCAGCGTCATCTCTTATTATTATTTGTGCATACTGTATATGTTATATTTTCTGTGCAGAGATGGAAATATGAAAGACAGTTAATGCAAACACATCCGTTTCTACTCTTTTATTCCCTCACCCAATGAGAATCAATAAAAGAATTGATAAGGAATCGGATCGATAAGCAAAATCGGTAATGGAATCGGAATCGATAAATTCTTAACGATTCCCATCCCTACTCACACCCTAGAGTTTCAGTCTGTTTCCAAATCACACAGTGGCTGAAACTAAACTCACAACCACAGTAAAGTTACACTTTAAAGGGTTAATGTCAGGACATAATATTCATTCTTTAGGTTTTGAATCTGTTTATAGATTCCTCTCATAACCTTAAACTCGGATGTGAATATTAACAGTGACCTCAACGCCTGTTCTTTGTTGCCTTTGTTTGTGTTCATCTGCTCTTTTCTCCTTTTCTACAGTTGTTGTGTTTTGTTGCTCCATCTGTTGTTAAGTGTGTGTTTCTGTAACTCTCCTGCATCTGACACTGTTTGTCCTGTTTCAGCTCAGACCAAACATGGACTGACGGGGTCTGAGTCCAGGTCCCTCCAGACTCAACCCAGTGGTTCTGGCTCTGCTGACTATGAGCTGGATCGATGCAGATGACTCTGAATGAGCTCATTGGCCGGTGAGGTGCCACTGGGACCACCCACTGTGCTGTGTTGGCATACCAACCACTTCCAGGTGTGTTGAGGAGAACACAGCAAGTGGAGAATCACACCTGAAGATTCAAAGAAGGGAGAATCAAGGCCACGGTGAAAAAAAACACAAAGACCTACGGGAGGTCCACGCACCACAGCTTCAGCCACAAAGGTTGGTTTTCATGAAAATATTTACTTTTGGACTTTGACAGAACAGCTTAGTGTGATTTTCACACAGGAGACAACCACAGCTTTGGAATTAGATGGAGATGGAGGACATTCCATCAACTTTGATCTGCTACCAAAGGGATGACGTCTCCATCAACGCACTGGATGTCAAACCAGGACCAACCATCATCCACCATCATCCACCATCTCCACCATCATCTACCACATCTACCATCATTTACCATCATCTACCACATCCACCATCATCCAACATCATCTACCACATCCACCATCATCCAACATCATCTACCACATCCACCATCATCCGCCATCATCTACCACATCCACCACCATCTACCACATCCACCATCATCCGCCATCATCTACCACATCCACCATCATCTACCACATCCACCATCATCCGCCATCATCTACCACATCCACCATCATCTACCACATCCACCATCATTCACCACATCCACCATCATCTACCACATCCACCATCATCCACCATCATCTACCACATCTGCCATCATCTACCACATCCACCATCATCTAAACCATATCCACCATCATCTACCATATTCGCCATCATCTACCACATCCACCATCATCTACCATATCCACCATCATCCACCATCATCTACCACATCCGCCATCATCTACCACATCCACCATCATCTACCATCATCCACCATCATCTACCACATCCACCATCATCTACCGCATCCACCATCATCTACCACATCCGCCATCATCTACCACATCCACCATCATCTACCACATCCACCATCATCTACCACATCCACCATCATCTGCCATCATCCACCACATCATCCACATCCACCATCATCTATCACATCCGCCGTCATCTACCACATCCACCATCATCTACCACATCCACCATCATCTACCACATCCGCCATCATCTACCACATCCACCGTCATCCACCATCATCTACCACATCCGCCGTCATCTACCACATCCACCATCATCTACCACATCCACCATCATCCACCATCATCTACCACATCCACCATCATATACCACATCCACCATCATCTACCACATCCACCATCATCCACCATCATCTACCACATCCACCATCATATACCACATCCACCATCATCTACCACATCCGCCATCATCTACCACATCCACCATCATCTACCATCATCCACCATCATCTACCACATCCACCATCATCTACCGCATCCACCATCATCTACCACATCCGCCATCATCTACCACATCCACCATCATCTACCACATCCACCATCATCTGCCATCATCCACCACATCATCCACATCCACCATCATCTATCACATCCGCCGTCATCTACCACATCCACCATCATCTACCACATCCACCGTCATCCACCATCATCTACCACATCCGCCGTCATCTACCACATCCACCATCATCTACCACATCCACCATCATCTACCACATCCACCATCCTCCACCATCATCTACCACATCCACCATCATCTACCACATCCACCATCATCTACCACATCCTCCACATCCACCATCATCTACCACATCTGCCATCATCTACCACACCCACCATCATCTACCATCATCCACCACATCCTCCACATCCACCATCGTCCATGATAACTCTGATAAATGTGGACATTCAAAGATTCACGCAGCACAGATGATGCTTTCATTCACTATTTTCTGTGTAAGATAATTGACCCCCTCCCTGATGTAAAGGTCAACCAGAATCAATGAATGTATGAAATATTAATCAGAGTTTTCCATTTGTTTAAAAGAGAATGAAATGACCTTTAGGCAACATCAAACTGATTATCACACAGGCCTGAGCCCCCAGTGGGTTAGAAGGAGATGGCCGAGGGGGGGTGGAGGGAAGTTGAGTAGGGTGGAGGGGTGTTGAGGGGGGTTGAGGGGGGTTGAGGGGTGGTGTAGGGGGAATTGAGGGGGTTTGAGGGGTGGTGGAGGAGGGTGGAGAGTCTAAACTGTCCTTAGTCATGGTGGGTGAATAAAATGTACGATACTAGAGTTGAAAGGAACTGGTCGAACCAAGAGGGAAACAACAACTTCCTTAAGATCCAATTAACATCGTAAACTCAGATAAATGTATTTCTACTCCTGTGTTTGGATCAGTCCAATCCAACTCCACTGGGTGGTTCTGAACACAAGTTCAGCTTCATCCAGTTTTAACGGCCCTATGGGGGGGTGGGGGCTAGATGAATTTCATGATGAATTTTTTGCTCACATGCCAAACCAGTTGTCTCAAAAATACAAGGATTTGAGTTTGACTTAGTCTTGAATAAAGGAAAGAAGAACCTGGACCTAGTACCACAGACCTGGTATCACAGAACTGGTACCATGAATCGGGTACCTGGACCTGGTACGCTGACCTGGTTTGTGGACTTGGTTTCTTTATTGCCCATCTGTCAACAGGTCTGTCTGTGGACACGTCCTGCTTTGGACTGGTCCGTCTGTGGACTGGTCTGTCTGTGGTCCATCTGTGGACTGGTCTGTCTGTGGTCCATCTGTGGACTGGTCCGTCTGTGGTCCATCTGTGGACTGGTCCGTCTGTGGTCCATCTGTGGACTGGTCCGTCTGTGGTCCATCTGTGGACAGGTCCTGCTGTGGGTCAGCACCCTTGCATGTATTGTAGCTTATTTTGGCATGAGTCCAGTTGGTCATCATGTCTATGTGTGAAGTGGTGTCAGCATATCAATTGCCTCTATATATATATGTGCCAAATTTGAAGCTAATTGAAACAAAATTTATGTTTTTATAAGACATTTGAAATTTTGCCCATTATAAGTAAATAGGAGAAAAAAAAAACAAGATTTTAAAAATTCATAAAAAATTTAAATTTTGATCTACTTTTCCCAAAATGTAATCAGATCTATTCTGGGTCCCTGGCAATCTATACATGTACTTTACTCATTTTTTTGTGCAAGTTTTGGAACATTTGGTTCAGATTTTCTTTTTGGTTTCATGGAAACACTGGTATTGCACTGGAATGCTGGGCATTACCCATAATGCAACAGTAAAAAAAGAGGACAAAGAAGAAGGAGAAGCATGTTCTGTTGTGCAGTAGAAAACAACTCTTATCGCCAATAGAAACACACGTATGTTCAGGTGATACTAATAGAATGACATGAGTTATATTTAATATTTCATATTTACACCAATAGACTCAAACCTTTAATATTTAATCAAACCTCCTCTGGACCAGTGTCATGGGACTAAAACCCAGTGAGTCGTGGGTTTTTAATACTTTAACCTGATGGCTTTTACTGCCCACAATCGTGTTCAAACTGAATAACTGAACTTTTGTCTGTTTTTACCTGAATCTGTTGAATGGATGAAACTCATGGTCTGTGGAATCACAAAGTTTCACATCCAGGATCTAAATGATTAAGAAAAATACAGATTTATTCACTGGAAACAACCTGGACATGTAGTTAATTACACTTTTGGAGCAGATGACATTTCATTTCACTTCTCTGTAACTGGTTAATTATGACTCAGACATCAGAGAATGTCCATGTGTGATATTGAAATGGTCATTATTTAAGGGTTCCATCTCCACTGGTGTCCATAACAGATGAAGACCGGAGATGTTGGACTGTATTCAACAGAACAGAGCCTCAGTAGAACCTCAGACTCAGTTCCCCTGTTTGTCCTCTGACCCCCACTGTCACACACCCACTAATAAGGCTAAAATGGGCCCCCCCCGTGGGCCCCCCCACCCCCGATCACCACCAAAATTTAATCATTTCTTCCTTATCCCATTTCCAACAAACCCTGAAAATTTCATCAAAATCTGTCCATAACTTTTTGAGTTATGTTGCACACTAACGGACAGACAAACAGACAGACAGACAAACAAACAAACAAACCCTGGCAAAAACATAACCTCCTTGGCGGAGGTAATAAATATATACACAGGTGATAAACTATGTGTGCAAAAATATGCACATGTACAAAAATATAAAAATTTTACATACAGTATAAAACCCATACAAAGTAAAAAAAAAAATATTGATGTCAAAAGAAAAGCAGCTAGTCACGTCCAAATACAGTTTGGGATGCATTAAAACTGAGTAAATGGTGTTAGTGAGATGTTGAGTCTTCACTGATAATTGATGTGTTGTTCCCAGTTGTTGTGTTTTGTGTGTTGTTGTACTGTTTTCAGTTGTTGTGTTTTGTGTGTTGTTGTACTGTTTCCAGTTGTTGTGTTTTGTGTGTTGTTGTACTGTTTCCAGTTGTTGTGTTTTGTGTGTTGTTGCACTGTTTCCAGTTATTGTGTTTTGTGTGTTGTTGTACTGTTTCCAGTTGTTATATTGTTGTGTTGCTGATATGTAACTCTCTATGTGACATCTAAAAGGCACACAAACACAGACACACGTGTACATCATACACGTGTTTGAGTTTCTAGAGTTCGTCTTCTGGATGTCAAGTGATCCTTCACACTGAAATCCTTCCCATCATCCATTGTGTGTCATTAATTAAACAACAACAACACAACCCTCAGTGACTCTGTCTGAGATGATTCAAAAGAAACACGCCCCTGTTCAGGGCGGGGACCAACCCCCCCCCCCCCCCCCCCCGCCCACTTCCAGACCACGCACTGACGAATACGACAACACAGCATTTGTGTGTCTGTTAGTGGTGAGATGAATGAACCCATGTGACACGTGAAGCAGAAAAACAGCATCCGAGGGCATCGACGCGGTTCAACGGCTGCGGAAAATAATCAACATCTGTTTCATCACCAAGACAACAACACAACACAAAACATGCACATTCATCCAGGGGTTTGTGGTGTTTCCAAACTTTCATTACAAGCTTTTGTCGCTCCATCTGATCCCACACAAATTCACTGGTTCCAACTTATTTTGTAAAAATGTAAGTTAAATTTTCACTCATTCACGTCCATTCTCATCAATTCAAAAGTAAAATAAACGTCGATCTTCAAGTTTTTTCATCTGTTTTCATGAACCTGAATAACCTCTGTCCATCTCCTCACTGTTTCACACACTTTCAACCAGGTTCATTAACAGGATAATAGAGTCATTTGAATATGTAAAACAGAGTTGAACTTAATCTACACTTTGGATGGAGTTGGACAGGGTCTGTAAGGGGGGTGGAAGGGTGGGTGTCACATCACGGTATGAACTGGACACTGTTAAATACCTGTGCACGGTTTTGATGGGACAGTGATTGGACAGTTATAGGACAGGTCTAACCTGGTCCAGTTAATACAATAAGTCAGTATATTTGACTATATTTGCACCCCCGCCATCCGCCATCCAAACATGTTAGCATGCGTGTTAGAGTGTCGGTGTGTGTGGTATGTGCAATCCCAGTGGACTGGTGTTAAAACTCTGCCCACAGCGTCAGATCTGACAGTGAGGACCATGTCCATGAATACTAATGTCCCCCTGAGTGTCCATGTCCACACTGGAAACACATCACTGTCACTGATCTCAGACCACCGGGCTTTTATTAACTCATCTGATCTACTGTTCATTTTGCAATCATCAATCACTTATTAATCATTTATCTTTTATTTTAATTGACGATGCCTTGTTCAAAACACAGACATAGTCATTATTCTATGACCAGAACAAACAAAACGAACATTACATGTGTGAAACACTTCACCTGCAACAGTATTGACTCAGAAGAATGATGGGTATTAAAGCTATAAATGTGGGAAAGTTCTCAGTGTTAAAAACCACAAAACTATTACAGCCTTTTTCCCATTTGTACAGCCTGGTTAGTTCAGTTTTACCCATTATCATCCTGGTTAGTTCAGTTTTACCCATTATCATCCTGGTTAGTTCAGTTTTAGTGTGCAAGACTCTTAATGTCAGAGTTGTGGGTTCAAGTCCCACATTGGGCATAAACATCTCCTTCATGAAGATCTCAGATTTAATGACCCACCACTCCAGGTCCAACATTAGGTTTGAGTGAAACTGCCCATGAGTATCTTCAAGAAAAGGAGAATAAAGTTTACTACAGACTCCACAAGAACACAGAGATTTGTTCGTGATCTCGAAGTATCAAGAAAAAGAACAAAGGTTGTTCTGGCCAAGACGTTTCATTCTTCAGGAGAAACTCAAGTGCCAACTCCTGGGAGGTCCGCTTTTCCACACTAACCACACCCCCTTCCAATACCTGACCAGTCACACTATATTTCTTGCAGACCGTACAAGAAGAAAGTTCTGCCTGGATGGTGTGTGGAGGATAAGCTGTGAGAACTCCAAAACCAGGAGCGAGAAGAAAATGATCTGTTCTGTTGGAGTATGTATCAGGTTTTAATGTACAGGGTAGGACAGACTGGACTGAACCGAGCCCAGGACCACGTTACAAACCTCCTTCAAAGACTCGTCACCAGGTTTCTGCCAGTTAGATTGATGGAAAGGTGCCTGGGAAAGGCCTGACTTCTTTAGGCCTAGGATTAAGAGCTTTTCCAATCCCAGCTGCCATCACTGTCTTATTCTCAGAAGGGCTGTGATGAGGTGGGGGGGTTGGGCTTATGGACCCCTCCCTCTCAGACTCACTGTACTGGACTTCAGCGTTGACTGTGCTTTTTCTAAGAGCGTCCTCTGTGGTTCTGGCTCCGATCAGCCTCATCAGTCCTGGCAGGATCAGCGCTGCAGACAAATGGCTTCTGGAACAAACTGTAAAATGGACACTAAGTTGGAGAGGGTCACCGTGGTAACAAGGCATAAGAGACTCATGCAGTGCAGTTGACAGATGGGAGTTCCCTTTCTGCCAACATCCACAGCAGTAAAAGCAACACCCATAAAAACACAACCCTGTAAAGACAACGCACTTAGCAACCCTAACCCAACCCTAACCCCAAACCCTAACACTAACTCAACCCATAACCCTAACCCCCAAACCTAACAATAACCCACAACCATAGATTAAGAGTCTCATGCTGTACTGACAGAGTTAACCAGATCCTGATTTAAAGGGTTCATGTTTCATGTTTGAAGAATATTCTAATTTTATTTGTATTGTTGTTAATAATAATAACTTTCAGTTCACATTATCCACATACTGATCTCAGTCTAATACATTAACACTCATATTATTAAAGGTTCTCCTGAAGATCTTTTGAATGTCTTTATTTCTAACTTTACTTTTTACTGTGAAACTGGTTTGGAACAGGCCTCTAGTGGCCACTGAAGGAACTGTAGGAACTCTGACTTTGCTTCTCTGGGTGTGAAACACTGTGACGATGATGATGAGGAGGATGATGATGATGCATCAACTGAATAAAACAGCCCTTTTTAAATGTTGATGCTGTAGCTCATGTTTAATTCTACCTGATTTAATTCATTCAAACTAAATCCTTTTGTTGGATTTTTATCAGATACTGAGTTTCATATGGGTCGTTTCATCACCTGTGGTTGTTTTTCATAACACTCTGCCTCACATCATGTGTAACGCATCTTCTCTTGGATGTAATAAGTGCCGTCTTGTGCAGAGATCCCCTCTCTAAACCCAAACTGTACATGAACAGAACCGTGGACTCAGTGGAACCTTTCAGAGCACGGCATCCTGGGCTTTTCTGGGGCAGTCGAGTGAACAGCTCTTTCAACACACTCTCCTCAAAGTGGACCAGGAAATATCAGGCGGGGGAGAGAAAGAAATTGCACTTGATTAACCCCTGGTGACCCCATTTTCTCCAGTGGAGACTGGGTGTTGGACGCCAACCCTGGACGTGGGACAGGACACACTTTCATTAAACAGTGACCCCTGGGGTTACCCAGAGGTCGTCCTGACCTCGGCGCTGTTGCATCGGAACTGAAGCTGACGGTCCATCCTGTCATAGACCAGGAACCAATAGGAGCCCAGACCTGGACCCTCTGATCCTGAATGAGACCATAGTGGGTCCAGACCCCCAGCCTGTCCATCAAAACCCACCTTCATGGTTCTGAACCTCATAAATATCAGCCTGGTGTGTTTAAGTGAAAACTATGAGCAGATCTGTAAATAAAGTCCAAATACATTTGGATTTATTCCACAAACTCTGATTTATTAAAAATGATCTGCCTCAAATTAAATGGGTTAAATCTGACAATTTAATCAGATGAATATAAAACAAATGATCAAATGCTGTTTATTTGGTGTTTTGCATGTATATAATGTGTATATTGTTTTTTTTCCCCCTCATTTTGATGATTATTTCCCCATTTTTTTTAATTATCTCTATTCATTTTGTTCATTATTTGCTTCATTTTGTTGTTTATTTTCATCCTTAGTTCCTTCAGTTTTGCAACGTTATTGATTATTTCCCCCACTTTTTTTATTATTTTATTAACTTTCTTGATTCTTTTCTTCATTTTGTTAATTATTTTGGTTCATTTTATTTTGTTTTTGTGATTATCAATAAAATTCTATGAAACTTTTAAAATACATTTGGATTTATTCCACAAACACAAATTTATTATAAATGATCTGCCTTAGATTAAATAAGTTAAATCTTCCATCCTTTAATCAGATGAATTTAAACCAATGACCCAAGATCTGTTTATCTGATGTTTTTAATGTATATGTCACAGTAGAGATTGAAATCCAGTAGGATTCCTAATCCTACTACGACAGATTGAAATTTTAGTTTGTCCTAGGACAAACTGAAATCCTACAAGAAATTAGGATCTGAAGATTGGAATTCCAATCTGTCCTAGGAGAATTTGCAATCCTACTAGGACAGATTGTAATTCTATTTGGAAGTGGGATCTGAAGATTGGAATTTGGGAATTTCAGTCTGTCCTACGATTTCGCCATCACCATTCCAGCTGAATTATTTTCATATCTTGGATACAGTATATGGCCCTTAGGTCAATACACATTGTAACCAGGATGCCAGCTGTCCTATCTGGTCCAACCTTATTCAATGGCCGTTTGTAATTGTCATTGGTATGTAAATGAGACACATTTGTATTCAGAAATCGGTAGAATTTGAAAAACGTACCTGTAAACAACCCGTTGCCATGGCAACATACAATTTTATTATTATCTAATTGTTGCCAAGCCATTCAGAAAATGTACGATGTTAAAGTTGGCATTGGCATTTTGCTGCCCCCTGGTCTAGATGGTAGGGTTAAAAGTAAAAGAAACAACAATATTCTTACAAACCATGATTTTATTCAGAATTTACACAGACTTTGAATCTAATATTCTATAGAAACAACAATATTCTTACAAACCATGATTTTATTCAGAATTTACACAGACTTTGAATCTAATATTCTATAGCTAAGCTTCAAAGACTTTTTCTAAGACTTAAATGTGCTGCATACTACTCACTAGTTAAGTGACAATAACCTTAGTCTATAGTACTAACTTCAAAATTTCAAACAAGTAATACTATAGAGGTTTTGTCAGTTGTTTTTTTCTAATACTTAAAGGTGCTACATACGACTCAATAGTGACAATGAACTTAGTCTATAGCTAACTTCAAAATTTCAAACAAGTAATACTACAGAGGTTTTGTCAGTTATTTTTCTAATACTTAAATGTGCTACATACTACTCAATAGTGACACTTACGTTAGTCTACAGCTAACTTCAAAATTTCAAACAAGTAATACTACAAAGGTTTTTCCTTACACTGATTTAGATATGAAAGATATGAAAATAATTCAGCTGGAATAGTGATGGCGAAATTGTATGCTTACCTATGCTGAAATTGACTGGAATTTTGGCTGTGAAATGATTCAGTCTATTTTCCATACATTTTGATATAAGCTGACATTCTCCTAATAGAATTCGAGATTGTCCTGACAGAATTCTTATATTTTTTGCCGTATTTTTCCAATCTTCAGATCCCACTTCCAAATAGAATTACAATCTGTCCTAGGAGGATTGCAAATTCTCCTAGGACAGATTGGAATTCCAATCTTCAGATCCTAATGTCTTGTAGGATTTCAGTTTGTCCTAGGACAAACTACAATTACTATCTGTCCTAGTAGGATTAGGAATCCTACTGGATTTCAATCTCTACTGTGACATATATAATAGTGTTTATTCCACATATATACTGGTTTGTGTCCTTTTATCCAGTAGATTTGTAAATGTTCCAGTAAACAGAACCTGTAAAGTCCATGTATTCTACTGAACAGACGGTGTTTTCCTTTGGATTCAAACCCATTTAAACATAGACTGTCTGTGAAACTACAGACAAACAAGATCTGGACTGAAATTACATGTATTACAGACTCTTAAACTGTTATTGTGTTTTTTTTTGTTTTGTTTTTTTTTACTTCTAGACCAGTGTTTCAGGACTTCAGTTTCAGCCTGTCCTGTCCTTATTTCACTGTTCACAACACAAACCAACAATGTTTGGAAACTCAACCATTAAATCCTTCATGTGAAACTGAACATCAGATCTTTTTGCCTTTGTACATATTTGACTTTAACTCTTATTTGAGGGTCCATCACAATCCTGATGAAAAACTGCAAACACAAGTTTCAGACTCTTTTCCCGCAGTTCAATTAAAAACCATCAAACAGAATTAAAAACTATCAGCACTTTGATGAACTCATGTCTGTGTGAATATGAGATGATTTGATGAAGAGAACTAGAAATCACAACCTGAACTGAATCCACAACGTCCAAAAGTACAGATGAAGACAGAAGATGAAGACAGAAGATGAAGATTGGAGATGAAGACAGAAGATGAAGACAGGAGATGAAGACAGAAGATGAAGACAGGAGATGAAGACAGGAGACAGAAGATGAAGACAGGAGACGAAGACAGGAGACAGAAGATGAAGACAGGAGACAGAAGATGAAGACAGAAGATGAAGACAAGAGATGAAGACAGAAGATGAAGACAGGAGACAGAAGATGAAGACAGAAGATGAAGACAAGAGATGAAGACAGGAGACAGAAGATGAAGACAGAAGACAGCTCTGGATAAGGAATGAATCTCCTCTTTTTAAGCTTTAGTTGAAATAATTCAGACATAGAAATAGGTTTATATTTAATATAGAATGAGTTCGACTGTTCCTATGACATTAAAATACACCACATTTAATTCTCCATGAGTTAAACCTCATCTCCTCCATCATTAGATTCACTTTGTTCCTGTTGTTCCTGTTCTTCTGTTACTAATGTTTGAATCCTTTAATTTACATCCATGAACTCTGAACCCACCAGTGGAAACAGGAAGTGATGTCATCACCTGGAGTCATGTGACTTCACTACTGTAGACTCGCTCTTTAATGAAGGACGTTCAGGAAGATGGCAGGTCCAGGACCAGGACCAGGACCAGGACCTCCAGACAAGGAACAGGACCTCCAGAGCAGGACCATGACCTCCAGAGCAGGACCAAGACCTCCAAACCAGGACCAGGACCTCCAGAGCAGGACCAAGACCTCCAGACTAGGACCAGGACCAGGACCAGCATCAAAACCAGGATCTCTAAACCAGGACCTCCAAACCAGGAATAGGACTTGGACCAGGATGAGGATCAAGACCAGGACTAGAGACACATAAAGACTGACATGAGTTTGACATGGATTCCTATTGATGATATGCTTGAATACCCTTCACGGCGGCAGCGGCATAAACAGCAGATGTGTGAACAGATGAGGCGTTTTCCCAGAGTGGATGAGACAATGGGTGGATCCACAGTCACCGCTGCCTTTTCTGATGATTCTAATGGATAATGATCCCCACCAGGAGACCAAAGACTCTTCCAAATGAGTGACGTCTGATCAGGAGGGATTTGATCAGATCTGAGGAACATCTGAGGAACATCTGAAATCCACCAACACAAACAGCAGCTTCTGCCTCTGAGAATTAAAAAAAACAACGTCTCCTAATAAAAACTGTGTCACTACAAAATGCAGCATCTGATGTTCTAAACTCTGATTGTCTTGACGGTTTGACCTTCACCGTCAAATCTGAACATCTGCACCAAAACAAGACAAAGACAGGTCTGAAGTCAACACTGAGACAAAGAAAAATATAAGCAGATACTTTACAGACGTAGTAGCATCAACCATGAAAATTAAGGAGCAGGGACTGGATTATTAACCCATCCATGAACCCGTCCATCAACCTGGGTCCAGAACTGTCAGAATTCATTCATTTGTATCCTTTAAAATAATTGAGATTTTACAATAATAAAGGACCAGAACCTCAACCAGGACCCGAGGACTGGATCGGAGGAACGGACTAGGACCGGGACCTTGTCCAGGACCAGAGGACTGAATCAGAGGAATAGATTGAGACCTGGACCTTGACCAAGACCAGAGGACTGGACAAGGACCAGAGGACCAGGACCGGGGGACTGGACCAGAAGACAGGGCCAGGTCCAGGTGTTTAAGGATGGTGGTTGATTCCATGGCGTTTAGAGGTGTTTGTTTGTGGGCGTGACCTCTGAACACACTGACCCCTGACCTCTGCGTGGCTGCCGTTGCTTGCCGCCGATCGTCAGGTTTTGTGCCAGGCTGATGGTTGGACCTGGCAGTCAGACTTGGCACCGGACCAGACCTGGTTCCCGATCAGACCTGGCCCCAAGCCGGACCTGGCAGTCAGACCTGACTCTGGACCGGACCTGGCAGTTAGACCTGGCTCCGGACTGGACTGCTCTGGACCGGACCACACTGAGTCTGTGCAGCTGAACATGTATGTTCATTAATACCGAACAGCTGCCAAACACTCACACAGGACGAGGACAGATCAGTTTCCACTGACGACTGCAGTTTTACAACAACGTCTGAGTCGAGGTTGGTTCTGATTCACAGCAGCAATTCACTGTCAGGTCAAATAGAGGCATTGACTGACAGATGTGACTGACATCCTGTTTGTTTGATAAAACTTATTAATTTGTGAATAGCAGCTCCAGAGTAGTTGTCACTAATAATACTTATAATAATAATAATGATTTTTCTCTTTGTTTTCCTTATTTTAATCCCATTTCTGAACCAAACCAGATGATTTTGAAACCTAACTTGAGCCACCCTGTCACCATGGTAACATCTATGGGATGTCCACAGTACTGGACATGAGACACTGTGACCAAATGTCAGTGTGATGATCTGACACTGTGTTAAAGTCCTACAAAACTGTTGTTTATGGGCAATGACAAACTAATATGTAAGGTTTGGTTCGATTTATGCATAAACCTGAGACTGGGATCAGAGAAGTTAAATGAAAAGTTTCCAACACTAACACACGAACAGGGTTATTATAAACATGTCATATTTTATTCCCCAGCTTCCTCCATTCAGTTGAACACTGTTATTAACCCTTTCATGTATAGTGGTCACTATGGCGGACATTTATTCTACAGCTGTTCTCTTGTATATTCATGGGTTTTGTTGTTTTAGTTGCATAACAGCCAACACAGTAGACGCTAATGCACCATCCCATACACTGCAATTCTTACCATTACTGTAACTTTGCTGTTCTTGATAAACCTCATCTGCACTAACATGTTTGAGTATTTTTTTTATTTTATTATCTCCATGAAGCGAGTAATAACTAGTATTACGGTATGTTAAATGAGAGAAAACATCAGATTAGCTGTATTAATAATGTTTTTATTTCATAGTTTTCACACAGTATACCACTTTCTGATGTTGTGTTTAAATACATGTTTCTTTGCTTCAAAAATCGAACACATGGTGTCTAGCTGAGTGGACATTTTTGTAACTATGAAAAATAGGTTTGTTAAAAAAAAATTCAATCGCATTGTTTTTTTCAGGCCTAAAAAGGAATAAAAGCACTCTGTTTACTTAATTTTAACTAAGGTTCTCATAATTCATGCATGAAAGGGTTAAAAAACTCTTTAACTGAAGACACGTGCTGTTTAATGATGGGCAGTTGACTTTCCTCCTGTAACTGTATTTTGGACGGTGTTTTTCTAGCCCACAGTGGGTTTTATTACAGACAATAAGTGTCATTTACACCCGAGGGGCTTTTCTGCCTCTAGCTACCAAGCAAAGACACAAAGGAAACGGTAGAAAGTGAAGCTTGTTTGACTCGTACCATATTTCTGCCTCCTGGAGAGGAGAAGTGTCTCCGCTGTGGCAGTAATCATCTTTAATTATCCATATTATCAGTTTTACAACAACACCCAGAGCAGTGGTCTCAAACCTCCACAGCCTGTCATGAAGCAGCTGCTGTTTCCACACCACTGCACCGGGGTTCTGTCCACAGTCACTCAGACACTTCAACTCTGTTTCAGGGGTTCATGAAGAACCTGGACCAGAGTCTGGGTCCCACTCACAGGAAACGTCCTCTTGGTCAGGTTAGTCTGTTAATGAGATGATGATGGGCTGAAGATGCCACACCAGGACGCTGGGAAACAGTCACTGATTGACCTGATTTAAACTGATTCATCACAGTGTTTGAATGAAGACACAAATCCAAGTTTATGTACATGTACTTTTGTTTTTAATATTACATGTAATACTGTACTTTCCGGACTATAAGCTGCACCTGACTATAAGCCGCACTCACCCCCCCTCCAACGTCTCACCATTGCTTCATTGATGCCCAGCTTATGTGCAGCAGCTCTATTTCCTTCTTCGTCAGCTGGATCGATCGTTAGCCCAGAAAACATGAATTATCATTTTAATGATAATGAATCATTTTAGAGCTGCGGGTTCACAGTGTGTGGAAAAAAGTAGCGGCTTATAGACCGGAAATTATGGTATTTAGATGTGTTAAATCCACAGGATATAGAATATAGATATAGATTCATGGAGATACTGACCCTAACCCATGAGGAAAGGGTGAATGTAGACTGACTTTGGTGTATATTATATTACTGTTATATTTTTACTAGGGCTGTCAAAATTAACGCACTAACACAGATTAATCCATCATCTAGATTTAGCGGATAAAAAATGTTAGCGCCATTAACCAATCCGTAGCACAGAATGACTGAACCTCTCTGGCAAAGCATTTGAGGCAGTTGGTTCAAGTGGAGTTAGTGTCATGCATGCACAAATGGGCAATTGATCCAGTCGTGAAAGGCAGCAGAACCAACCCATAAACATGGAAGACACTAAAGAGCACGTTGACCCTCTGGATAGAAATATGAGGACAAAAAAACACAAGATGGAGCAGTTGACCGACATAAAGTATTATACACACTCTGCAGGAAGGAGTTTCCTTTTCACTGAAGCACTTCCACCTTAAAATACGATATTAACGCAAAGCATAAGTTAGTCGGGGATTCTGCTAGCATTTCAGCTAACGCCCCGTCCAGCTTGCAACAAACACACTAAATGCATATATATTCCCTTCTTTCTTGAGTCTGTTTGCTCATGCAAAATGAAACGGGATTAATATCAATTAAAAATGAATGATATTTAATCATGATTCATCAACATTAATCCACAGAAACCCTGTGATTAATCTGATTTAGAATTTTAATTGTTTGACAGCACTAATTTTTACCATATTATTATTAGATGAGTTGGTAAATATTACTGTGTCCTTTAATAACAGAGTAAATGTGCACTGGAGACATTATGATGAACACTGCTGATAAATAGAATGTGGGGTTGGTATCGACCCCTGAGGGACACCACTGTTTCAGTTACAGCTGAATCTGCCTGTGATTCCAGAGCCTGGACTGTGTTTGTACAGCAGCTTTAACCATGTTAAAGGTTTGGTAGGAGTCGGTATGAGGACTTCAGGGACCCTCAGTCATTTACTGGTTTCTCAGCTGCTGTAGATGAGCTGCGAGTCAGATCAGTCCTCAGAAGCGTCTGAATACTTCACCACCTTGTGTAAACTTTAGATTCCTCCGACCTCCACTTCCCCTTCAGCGTCTCAGCTCCACGTCCTCCTTTTAGATGCATGTGTGTAGTTAATATGTGCAGTGCAGCCCATTTCCATTGAATTCTCCTAATTGAACCACATGAGCATTGTTTCTGCGGTGTACGTAGAGGACAGCGGTCAGCTGGGGACGTCTCCTCCGTCCTCCGTCCCCGTCCCGCCGTCTCCTGGACGTCCCTCTGTTTACTATTCCACCTCCGTCCCACTGGGAGGCAGATGGAGCCATTTCCAGCGCTTTCCTCCAGCTCCCTTAAGCACACGACCAAAGTCATTTGCACTACAGAGACCCGGTGGAAAATGGGGAAAAGACATGTTTAAAATATCCCCCTGCTTGAAGACGCTCCGTCCACATTCCCCAAAGAAATTAAAAGCAGCCTAACTGGCGGCTTCTATCATGTCCTCGTCAATGCTCCCACACAACTGTGACGGTCCCCGGCGGACGCCGACATACATGGGTGCTTTTTAAGTTCACGGGCTTCAGATGGAGGAAAGTGAACGCTCTCATGAGGAACTGAGCAATAGACGAACGGACAAATATCTTATGGGACAATATGACGGCTGCTGGGATTTTATTATTTCTTGGATGAAATTTCACCGACTGTTTCATCAAACTAAGGTCAAAAAAATAAACTGGAGATCAGTATAGTTTAAGACACAAACAGGTTTGTTCACTTCTATTTTTTCAACAGACTTAATGATTTTCATTTTTTGACACAGATAAAATGATGATAACAAACCTAGAAAAAATTTGAACACAACTCATGAACCTGTCAATTAGGACAAGAACGTTCCTCACACATGGCACCAGTTCTAATTTTAAATCAGAGACAGGTTTTAATATATTGATTCAGATTCAGACCCAGACTGAAAACTGTTACATTACTGAAAAAATCTAAATATAGGTCATGTAGTGGATGCATTTTCCTACACTCTGATACTTTCAAACATAATGTGCCTGAATTCTCTGATCACACTTTACAGAAGAAGACTTCAATACCACGGCTGTACCCCAGGGGTCAGCTTTAGAACCATTGCTTTTTAGTATTAATGATCAATGAAAACAGTAAACGCAATCCTCATTTACATATGTTGGCCATATTTCTCATCATCCCCTGGAGATGCAGAGTATGACTAAGAGGAGAAAATTCTCCGACCTCAAAAAAAAAAAAAACAAAACGTTAACCTGAAAAGTGACAACAGAGGAAGTTCATAAACTACAGCATTGACAGAAATCACTGATGTGTCCAATAGTGTTGCCACCAACCAGTCAAACTCCGGCTGAGATAATTATTGAATCCTCTGATATGAAGCCAGTTCTACATATTACAGCACAAATATAAGAGCTGATTTATCAGTTCTTTACATGTAAATGAAACAAAAATGGTCTGAAGTCAAACTCACCACTAAAAAGTGTGATATGGAAGAGGCTGAGGCTGAGGTAAACGTGAGGTAAATGTAAAATAAATGTGAAGCACATGAGCAATGGTTGGTGTTAAAGGTTTACCTGGTTTGGTCCAGTCATCAGTGACGATAAACCAGTTTCATCACAAGTGTTTGACCGTAGATGACAGAGGACGGCGTTAATATAAAAACAATATAAGACAATCATATAAAACCCATCCTTTTACAAAACCAACACTTTACTTACCTGACAACCCAGCTGACGTGATACCGGGTTGTACCTGAACACTGTTCAGGTCTGTGATTCTGAGCTGTACTTCTTATAGTATTACTATAACGTCCAAAATGATGATTACAATTCATCTGTACTATGTACATGTGGAAATGATGAAGTGAGGCAGAATATTGTTCAAATTGCACTTATGATTGTTAAAGTTATTCACATTTTTTAAAGGATAGTTTGTAGATGTTAACATTTTCTTCACGTAATGTTACTTTTTTCACAGTAAAAAAAGGGAAAAGTTTGTAGATGGTTTGTATGTTATCAGTTTATTATTATGTTATTATATAGATTATGTTAGAATATAGGTTATTGTATTATGATATAGATTATTATGTTATTATATAGGTTATTACATTATTATTATCTTATTATATAAGGTATAATGTTATAATATGTGTCATTTATTATGTTATTATATAGGATATTATGTTATTATTGTGTTATTATGATACTATTATGTTACTATATAGGATATTATGTTATTATTATCTTACATAAGTTATTATGTTATTATATAGGTTATTATGTTATTATTACATTATTATATAGGGTATTATGTTATTATTGTGTTATTATATAGGTTATTATGATATTATTATGTTATTATATAGGATATTATGTTATTATTATCTTACATAAGTTATTATGTTATTATATAGGTTATTATGTTATTATTACATTATTACATAGGATATTATGTTATTATTGGGTTATTATATAGGTCATTATGTTATTATTATGTTATTATATAGGATATTAAGTTATTATTGTGTTATTATATAGAATGCTATGTTATTATTTTACTGGTCCTGCCCACTGGAGATTATATGAGTTTGACGGCTCTGGTCTACATTTAACCTTGGAGGAAATAGGGCATTGAGTGTATGTTAGGATGTGTTTAGACTGAAGGGGGAGGAGGACCTGCAGACCCCCGTCCCCCATTCCAGACTCAGACATGAAGATACAAACAGAGACGACAGCGGTGACAGGTTGACGGCTGAGAGTCGACGGCGTGTCAGAGAATCCATTTACAGAGTCATGAATTTTGACAGCTGAGGAATCAGCTGAGTCTGGGACATGACCCAGACCACAGAGTCCCAGGTCCATTCGTCCATTGATAAAGATCTGCAGAAAAGACCAGGAACACCGACCAAAACCAGCACCAGCATCCAACCTGAGCCATCCATCTGTCAGACTGAACCAGGAAATGTGCAGAGATGCCGTGAACTATAGGCTTTATCCTCAAACTACTATAAACAAATCCTACAGATGTGACCACGTTAGGGTTAGGAACAGGGTTAGGGTTAGGAACAGGAACTGGGTTAGGAACAGGGTTAGGGTTAGGACAGGGCTAGGATTCAAAACTGTCCATTTGTATTTTGGATGTGGTTCTGCTAACGGTGAGATTAACATACAAAGATGAACTGGATCGTCATCATTAATGAGGCCTCTATAACAGTTCATTCATTAAATGAACATGTAAAGGTGCAGATTCATCCAGACTCTAAACGTTACAACTGAACATCTGAAAACAGAAGATAAACCGGAGGATAAAGGTTTAGAAACGCTTAATTTCACTGTGTCTGATGACAGAGATGTTTGTCCCATACATAAACATCTGTCCTGTTGAATCTGTCCACGTATCAGTGACATTTATGGCCCTGAGTTGAGTCGACAGCAGACGTACTTAAAGCAGGACTGAACTTGGACAACAGCTCATTATCTTGAGCTTCGTCTGCTTTGTTAAGTGAGCGCAGCCTCTTTATCACCAAACACTCATTCACAGACACAAACAATGAACGGAGCAATGAAGAGGACGCTGAAGATGATGTCAATCACAGCCCGGGGTTCATCCATACATTTACATGTTCAATGAAGCGCTCTGCTCTCACAACCACCTAACAACTAAAATTAAGTTGAAGTCGAAAATGCCGGAGTGCACGGCGGTACGTCAGATGGTCCTTGCTTTATTGGCCAATTTAGAGGAGGTCCAGGGTGAATACCACGCCATTAGCATACTGAGGAGGTTTAGAAGAGTTCAGAATGACGGCAAGGAACAAACCAAGGCGAATATTGATGTGAATGAGTCTGGAAACAGCAGCACAGGGTTCGGTACACCAACAGACAACTAACACAACTAACACAATTAAAACAATTAACAATGAACAATAACAACAAGGTTGACGGGATGTCTACAGGGTGGGGAAGCAAAATTTACTATATTTTGAGGCAGGGATTGAAAGACAGTGGATGACCAGTTAGTTTACTGAAAGTCATGAGAATTTATTTGCCACAAGAAAATTTACGTAATAGAAAATGTTTTTATTCTAGGTGTCCTCCTTCTTTCTCAATAACTGCCTTCACACGCTTCCTGAAACTTGCGCAAGTGTTCCTCAAATATTCGGGTGACAACTTCTCCCATTCTTCTTTAATAGTATCTTCCAGACTTTCTCGTAATAGTTTTGCTCATAGTCATTCTCTTCTTTACATTATAAACAGTCTTTATGGACACTCCAACTATTTTTGAAATCTCCTTTGGTGTGACGAGTGCATTCAGCAAATCACACACTCTTTGACGTTTGCTTTCCTGATTACTCATATGGGCAAAAGTTTCTGAAAAGGTATGGATAATAGTGTTAGGTATGATTATGACATCAATATATGTTTGGTTTCAAAACAATTGACGTAGTGCCTGCTGAGAAAAAACAACTAAATGTTCATTGTAAATTTTGCTTCCCCACCCTGTACATAAGGTCTAAGGGGCATCTACATCAGGGTCGACGGAATGTCTACGTATGGTCGACGGGATGTCCACGTATCGTCGAAGGGATGTCTACATCAGGGTCTATGGGATGTCCTTGCAGGGTCGACGGGATGTCTATGTCCAGGTCAATGGGGCGTGTACGTCAGGGTCAACAGGACATCTATGTAAGGTCAGTGGGATGTCTATGTAGGGTCGACGGGATGTCTACACCAAGGTCGACAGGACATCCACGTAAGGTCGACAGAATGTTTGCGGCGTTGAGTTTCACCAAAATGTCATGTCTCCTTGTGTTTGGACAGCTGGGAAACCATGTGACCAGTAAAAAAGTTTTAAAATATGACCTGAAAGTAAGATGGTTTACTACAACCTGGTGTGGGTGTAGATGATGGTTCTATCTGTGGTTTATATTGACCTGGTGTGGGTGTAGTTGATGGTTCTATCTGTGGTTTATATTGACCTGGTGTGGGTGTAGATGGTGGTTCTATCTGTGGTTTATATTGACCTGGTGTGGGTGTAGTTGATGGTTCTATCTGTGGTTTATATTGACCTGGTGTGGGTGTAGATGGTGGTTCTATCTGTGGTTTATATTGACCTGGTGTGGGTGTAGTTGATGGTTCTATCTGTGGTTTATATTGACCTGGTGTGGGTGTAGATGGTGGTTCTATCTGTGGTTTATATTGACCTGGTGTGGGTGTAGTTGATGGTTCTATCTGTGGTTTATATTGACCTGGTGTGGGTGTAGTTGATGGTTCTATCTGTGGTTTATATTGACCTGGTGTGGGTGTAGATGGTGGTTCTATCTGTGGTTTATATTGACCTGGTGTGGGTGTAGATGGTGGTTCTATCTGTGGTTTATATTGACCTGGTGTGGGTGTAGATGGTGGTTCTATCTGTGGTTTATATTGACCTGGTGTGGGTGCAGATGATGTTCTGTGGACGGCGGTCCGAGGCCTCAGATAAACACCAGCTCCACCCATCATATGAACGCCGGGTCAGGTTCTTAACCATGTTCTGGAAGGTGTCGGACCTTCTCCACTGTGACTAATGAGGCTCTTTTTGATATAGATGTTAACTATCAAAGTGTTAAAAAAAGACAAATGGCGTCCCATCGGCGAGAACACGAGGATGTGCTGATAAAGACCACAGAGTGCTTTGTCCAGACCTGACGGCAGATCCAGGACTCTGCCTTCGGACCATCAATCACAGCCCAGTAACAACACAGAGGAACTCCCCTGAATATGACCAGTCAGACAGAGGAAGGACATCAATAAAGACCTGATGAACGGCGCCGACACACCGCACTTCATGGGTGGATGGTATCAGAGCGGCGCTGAAAATGGAATGGATGGAGGCGAGGGACGGAGCAATCGATCGGATCCGAACAGAGGGGATGAAACATTATCATCAGGAAGATAAAGGAGTGAGTGGTTTTCCCAGAGTGCCAGGGGAGCCATGGTAACAGCGTGGACAGGACTGGAGGACAGGACTGGAGGACATCTGTCATCTGTCTGTGAGTCCTGATGAACAGGACACAGCATCTTTGACAGGGAGACGCTTTAAGGTGATGATACCAAGAGAACAGGCCTTGAAGAAAACATCCACCTGTGGACGACATCAACCTGGTCCATAACCAGGACAACAAGGACAACGACCTCTTCCAATGAAGGGTGGTGGCAGTGGTGATCTGGTCGACATTTACGTTTCCATCTACGTTTCCATTTCCTCCTAAATTTACGTTTCCTTCTACGTTCCCTTCCATGTTTCCTTCTACATTTACATTTCCTCCTAAATTTGTTTCCTTCTACATTTCCTTCCACATTTACGTTTCCTCCTAAATTTACATTTCCTTCTATGTTTCCTTCCACATTTACGTTTCCATCTATGTTTCCTCCTAAATTTACGTTTCCTCCTAAATTTACATTTCCTTTTATGTTTCCTTCCATATTTATGTTTCCATCTACGTTTCCTCCTAAATTTCCGTTTCCTTCTGCGTTTACATTTCCTTCTATGTTTCCTTACACATTTATGTTTCCTTCTACGTTTCCTTCTACATTTACGTTTCCTTCTGTTTCCTTCTACATTTATGTTTCCTCCTACATTTACGTTTTCTTCTACATTACCATACGTTTCCTCCTACATTTGCATTTCTTCCTAAATTTATGTTTCCTTCTATGTTTCCTCCTACATTTACGTTTCCTTCTATATTTACGTTTCCTTCTGTTTCCTTCTACATTTATGTTTCCTTCTATGTTTCCTTCTACATTTACGTTTCCTTCTGTTTCCTTCTACATTTATGTTTCCTCCTACATTTATGTTTTCTTCTACATTTCCATACTTTTCCTCCTACATTTACATTTCTTCCTAAATTTATGTTTCCTTCTATATTTCCTCCTACATTTATGCTTCCTTCTACATTTATGTCTCCGTGTGTTTCCTCCGACATTTACGTTTTCTTCTACACCTCTTCTTATCTCCATCTGAGTTCACCTAGAGCTCCCTGATTCTACCAACGTGACCCGGTTAGAGAAGAGGTGCCGACCCAGTGGGTTTGATTCACGGTAAGAGTCAGACTTTACCATAAACTGAGGAAGTTCTACTGTAGCTTCAGTTCTGGATGTTAAAGACAAATACTAATATGTCATAAAATGCTCCAAATACTCAGGACTAACAGGATGTGAATGATGTGACCATGGCGTTGTGCATCTACAGGCAGATACTGAGGAAAACCTACAGACACTTCCATCCATACAACAAAGTACAATAAATAACAAAACTCAATGAAACAAATGAGCAGAATCCACCAGTGATAATGGTAAAAATATTCAGAATTAACCTCATATTGTGCCTCATTTCATATTAAAATATTCTGCTCATAAAGATAGATGGTACCAGTCACCTGTAGTATGACTGTCCTATTATCAAGGGTCCAAACTGAATATTTGGTGCAATTACTCTGGCCCAGATAGTGAATTGTTTATCTGATTGCCAGACAGATTCATTACCTTCCATATAACAGAACCGGGAAGCAGAATATACAGGTCAGGGCTGTTATTAAAGCCTATATGGGTCAGATCTGATCTACAGCACAAAGTCCCATCACATCAGAACAAGGAAAAAAACACAGCCTCAACACCGACGGGGGCACTTTAACAGAGCCTTAGAAGGATAGTTGGTTCCATCTATAATCATCAGCATCTGCGAAAACAACTACAAAGAAAAACAAACAATAAAACAACTTATTTTAATCCAGACACAGACGACACTGAGATCATCAACTGATTCTACAGAAAATATGTCACAACATAATATAAAGTCAATGGAAAAGGAGGGGGAAAAAATTAACTGGAGGATGAGGTGGAAGAGGAGGAGGAAGAAGAGGAGAAAGAAGAGGAGGAGGAGAAGGAAGAGGAGGAAGAAGAGGAGAAAAAAGAAGAGGAGGAAGAAGAGGAGGAGGAGAAGGAAGAGGAGGAAGAAGAGGAGAAAGAAGAGGAGGAGGAGAAGGAAGAGGAGGAAGAAGAAGAGAAAGAAGAAGAGGAGAAAGAAGAGGAGCAGGAGAAGGAAGAGGAGGAAGAAGAGGAAGAAGAAGAGGAGGAGGAGATAGAAGAAGAGGAGGAAGAAGAGGGGGAGGAGAAGGAAGAGGAGGAAGAAGAGGAGAAAGAAGAAGAGGAGGAGAAGGAAGAGGAGAAAAAAGAGGAGAAAAAAGAAGAGGAGGTGGTGAAGGAAGAGGAGAAAGAAGAGGAGGAGGAGAGGGAAGAGGAGGAAGAAGAGGAGGTAGAGAATGTGGTGGAGGAAAAAGAGGAGGAAGAGGAGAAAGCAGAAGAGGAGGAGGAAGAAGAAGAGGAGCTGCTGTTCAATAACATGACAATGGGACAGCGGTGCAGATTCCAATCCCTCCACTTTATGAAGACAAACAGAGCACCGCCATTGTTGGGGGGGGGGGGTAGGTAAACAGCCCTTGAACTATCAAAGTAAGTGTGTGTGTGTGTGTGTGTGTGTGTGTGTGTGTGTGTGTGTGTGTGTGTGGTGGTGGTGGTGGGGGGTTAAACAGCTCTTTACCTGTCATAATGGCGGGGGGGGGGGGTTAAACAGCACTTTACCTGTCATAGTTGGGGGGGAGGGGGGGGGTAAACAGCCCTTGACCTATCATAGTGGAGGGGGGGACCTTTACCTGGGGTGGGGGTTTCCTTTGGTTTTTAATGACTCCATCATCTTTTTCCTGAAGTTTTCTTGTAAATCCAGATTTCCCAGGATGCATCTGGACACCACCCTCCCTGACCGTACATGTGCAGCTGCTCCAACAGTGTCTCAGGTCGGATGTAATTCTGAAATATTCCTTCTAATGGATAAACTTCTGAACCCTGATGCTAACGCAGCTCCTCCATACGATGATGCTTTGGTTCAGTTCATCAGACGTATTTCACTGTTGAACACAAACATGTGCATGAGTTTCTTTCACTGGCCTCATTCATGTGTCTGCTGTCATACGGTGTTTACTGCGTTGTGTGAACAGATTAGTTCATGAAGGTACAAACAGCAGCTGTTGGTGGTCTTTATCATCCTGAACGGGAGGGGGGGGGGGGTCCACCTCTTTCACCGCCTGTTAAATGCTCTTTATCCACCAATAAAAGCGTTAAATGTGGCCAGTAAAGCTGGTACTATTACTAAGGTATGAGGGAACAAACACTGGGCCATTATTCACAACCAAGAAAAACACCTCAAACAAACATGTTCTCATTTGCCGGCTGTGACATGGAAAATATAAACGGCGTTGGTGCCGCTGCTCTCACAATAACCCTTATGATCACATGCAAATTAAAAACAAACCTATTTATATTTGGCTGCTGGGACTGTGTGTGGAAGTGCATGTTTCATTTCTCCCCTCGGGCACCGTGAGGAAGTACACTCAAGTTCTTTTTATTAGACGTGGTTATTAGAATATTCATATCAAACCCAGCCGTCATTGATATTCATTTGCTACAGACTCTTGTTACAGATTCCGAATGTGACGGTGAAATCTAAAGCAGCCTGAAAGGCATGTTCATTATTTTCTTATTGAAGTGTTGTGGTTCATTGGTTTGGAGACTGGGGCTCCTGAGGCTGGAGAGTCGCTCATATTTGTTCTACTCATCTCTCAGATGTTTAATTAAAGTTATTAGCAGCCACAGGTGAATCAGTTCATTAGCACTGAGTTATGTTCCCGTCCTGCACTTACTCCACTCAGAGTCACGGAGAACGACAGATGAAGACCACCAAGGGTTTTATATTTACAGTCAGGTGAGGAACTTCAGCCCGTTACCAGGGGAACTTCAGCCCCTTATCAGACAGACTTCCGCTTGTTTTCAGATGAACTTCAGCCCGTTTTCAGATGAACTTCAGCCTGTTATCTGATGAACTTCAGCCTGTGATCAGATGAACTTCAGCCCGTTTTCAGATGAACTTCAGCCCCTTATCAGATGAACTTCAGCCAGTGATCACATGAACTTCAGTCAGTGATCAGATGAACTTCAGCCCATTTTCAGATAAACTTCAGCCCATTTTCAGATGAACTTCAGCCTGTGATCAGATGAACTTCAGCCCGTTTTCAGATGAACTTCAGCCCATCACGGAAGGAACTTCAGCCTGTTATCAGATGAACTTCAGCCTGTTATCCGATGAACTTCAGCCTGTTATCAGATGAACTTCAGCCTGTTGTCAGATTAACTTCAGCCCCTTATCACATGAACTTCAGCCTGTTATCAGATGAACTTCAGCCTGTTATCAGATGAACTTCAGCCAGTGATCAGTTGAACTTCAGCTTGTTTTCAGATGAACTTCAGCCCATTATCCGATGAACTTCAGCATGTTTTCAGATGAACTTCAGCCTGTGATCAGATGAACTTCAGCAAGTGAGCAGATGAACTTCAGCCCATTTTCAGATGAACTTCAGCCCGTTATCCGATGAACTTCACCCTGTTTTCAGATGAACTTCAGCCAGTGATCAGATGAACTTCAGCCCATTTTCAGATGAACTTCAGCCCGTTATCCGATGAACTTCAGCCTGTTTTCAGATGAACTTCAGCCTGTGATCAGATGAACTTCAGCCCGTTTTCAGATGAACTTCAGCCCGTTATCAGATGAACTTCAGCCTGTTATCAGATGAACTTCAGCCTGTTATCAGATGAACTTCAGCCCGTTTTCAGATGAACTTCAGCCCGTTTTCAGATGAACTTCAGCCCGTTATCCGATGAACTTCACCCTGTTTTCAGATGAACTTCAGCCAGTGATCAGATGAACTTCAGCCCATTTTCAGATGAACTTCAGCCCGTTATCCGATGAACTTCAGCCTGTTTTCAGATGAACTTCAGCCTGTGATCAGATGAACTTCAGCCTGTTTTCAGATGAACTTCAGCCTGTGATCAGATGAACTTCAGCCCGTTTTCAGATGAACTTCAGCCCGTTTTCAGATGAACTTCAGCCCGTTATCAGATGAACTTCAGCCTGTTATCAGATGAACTTCAGCCTGTTATCAGATGAACTTCAGCCCGTTTTCAGATGAACTTCAGCCCGTTTTCAGATGAACTTCAGTCCCTTATCAGATGAACTTCAGCCCGTTTTCAGATGAACCTCAGCCCCTTATCAGATGAACTTCAGCCCGTTTTCAGATGAACTTCAGCCTGTTATCAGATGAACTTCAGCCCGTTATCAGATGAACTTCAGCCCGTTTTCAGATGAACTTCAGCCTGTTATCAGATGAACTTCAGCCTGTTATCAGATGAACTTCAGCCCGTTTTCAGATGAACTTCAGCCCCTTATCAGATGAACTTCAGCCCGTTTTC
Source organism: Sphaeramia orbicularis (assembly GCF_902148855.1). Taxonomy (NCBI): domain Eukaryota; kingdom Metazoa; phylum Chordata; class Actinopteri; order Kurtiformes; family Apogonidae; genus Sphaeramia; species Sphaeramia orbicularis. The sequence goes on along the minus strand of NC_043961.1, from coordinate 19,109,064 downwards.
AGATGAACTTCAGCCTGTTTTCAGATGAACTTCAGCCCGTTTTCAGATGAACTTCAGCCTGTTATCTGATGAACTTCAGCCCCTTATCCGATGAACTTCAGCCTGTTGTCAGATGAACTTCAGCCCCTTATCAGATGAACTTCAGCCCCTTATCAGATGAACTTCAGCCAGTGATCACATGAACTTCAGCCTGTTGTCAGATGAACTTCAGCCCCTTATCAGATGAACTTCAGCCAGTGATCACATGAACTTCAGCCAGTGATCAGATGAACTTCAGCCCATTTTCAGATAAACTTCAGCCCATTTTCAGATGAACTTCAGCCTGTGATCAGATGAACTTCAGCCCGTTTTCAGATGAACTTCAGCCCATCACGGAAGGAACTTCAGCCTGTTATCAGATGAACTTCAGCCCCTTATCAGATGAACTTCAGCCTGTTATCAGATGAACTTCAGCCCCTTATCAGATGAACTTCAGCCTGTTATCAGATGAACTTCAGCCAGTGATCAGTTGAACTTCAGCTTGTTTTCAGATGAACTTCAGCCCATTATCCGATGAACTTCAGCCTGTTTTCAGATGAACTTCAGCCTGTGATCAGATGAACTTCAGCAAGTGAGCAGATGAACTTCAGCCCATTTTCAGATGAACTTCAGCCCGTTATCCGATGAACTTCACCCTGTTTTCAGATGAACTTCAGCCAGTGATCAGATGAACTTCAGCCCATTTTCAGATGAACTTCAGCCCCTTATCAGATGAACTTCAGCCCGTTTTCAGATGAACTTCAGCCTGTTTTCAGATGAACTTCAGCCCCTTATCCGATGAACTTCAGCCTGTTGTCAGATGAACTTCAGCCCCTTATCAGATGAACTTCAGCCCCTTATCAGATGAACTTCAGCCAGTGATCACATGAACTTCAGCCTGTTGTCAGATGAACTTCAGCCCCTTATCAGATGAACTTCAGCCAGTGATCACATGAACTTCAGCCAGTGATCAGATGAACTTCAGCCCATTTTCAGATAAACTTCAGCCCATTTTCAGATGAACTTCAGCCTGTGATCAGATGAACTTCAGCCCGTTTTCAGATGAACTTCAGCCCATCACGGAAGGAACTTCAGCCTGTTATCAGATGAACTTCAGCCCCTTATCAGATGAACTTCAGCCTGTTATCAGATGAACTTCAGCCCCTTATCAGATGAACTTCAGCCTGTTATCAGATGAACTTCAGCCTGTTATCAGATGAACTTCAGCCAGTGATCAGTTGAACTTCAGCTTGTTTTCAGATGAACTTCAGCCCATTATCCGATGAACTTCAGCCTGTTTTCAGATGAACTTCAGCCTGTGATCAGATGAACTTCAGCAAGTGAGCAGATGAACTTCAGCCCATTTTCAGATGAACTTCAGCCCGTTATCCGATGAACTTCACCCTGTTTTCAGATGAACTTCAGCCAGTGATCAGATGAACTTCAGCCCATTTTCAGATGAACTTCAGCCCGTTTTCAGATGAACTTCAGCCCGTTATCCGATGAACTTCAACCTGTTTTCAGATGAACTTCAGCCTGTGATCAGATGAACTTCAGCCTGTTTTCAGATGAACTTCAGCCCGTTATCAGATGAACTTCAGCCCGTAACCAGGGGAACTTCAGCCAATTATCCGATGAACTTTAGCCAGTTATCGGGGAACTTCAGCCTGTTATCAGAGAGATTTAGATTGTTATCTTTATCTCTGACATTGGTGAAAACACATCTATTATGATGATACCATGTTTGGTAGATATATGGGAGCCTCGCTAGTAGATTTAGAGAAATTTGAGCCATATTAGAGTTTCTTCTGGTCCTGAGGAGACACAGTTTCTCTTTTGGGTTTCGAGATAAGGAATTTTAGGAGGCATCGCACTAGAGAGTTAAACGTGTGTCTATTGGACCAAGGATGTGTTGGAGGTTCATCTAGTGCATTTATTATTCTTATTAATGAGCTGCAATGCATATTAATTAATGTCTAATGTTTTATTTTCAGTCATGTTTGTTCTGCACCTGTCTGACCAGGTCATCAGTTCATCACAGGCCGACATTCAGAGATAAACAATCAATCAGGTCGAAGCTTTAAGAGGCCACTGTTCCTCCACCGTCCTCTTTCCTGGACGACACGTGGACCTGAAGACGCTGAAGACAAACAGGAGGCGTCTGTGGTTTGTGAGCTGTCGTGTGTTGAAAAACAGGTAGACTTTCACCTGGGAATCGTCTGACAGGCGGACATGACAGATCTGTTTCCACAGAGAGTCTTCATTAATTCACTGAGCGTCGGTGAAGCCACAGCAGATCGGAGCGGTGTTACCGCCTCGACACAAATCACAGGAGGGTGACCATGCATCCCACCCAGCGCTCTACCTGCACACCACTGAGACTCTTTATTTTTATGCTTTTAAGGATTTAATTGACTTTTTCTGCCCTCCTTCTGGTGTCAACCCCCTGCTGTCACAAACTTGGCCATCTGTATGGTTAGCTTTGATTTTCCTCTCAGCATGGATGGCGTGGTAACGTCCCTGAGAAACCACCATCACCGACAAAACACACACAAAGACACAAACAAACAGCAGATCCTCAACAAAGCAGAAACAACTGGGCTCCCAAAGGTGAGTCTGCACAGAGGCTTCGGTTTTACCAGAGGGTTTGGGTTTATGACAAGTTATGAGTACAGCAGCTATGAATACACACAAAAGTACACACAAAAACACCAACTAACACTATGAGGGAAAACTAATGGCATTTATAAAATCCTGAACACTAATCAGATCTAATCTGGGTCCTCTGAGGGATCACCTCTAGAGTTTGCAAGTTTGGAGCTTCGTCTCAAACATTTATGAATAAATAGTTCCTCATTAATATTTAACAAACAGTTCAGAGTAAATGGTCTAAATTAGAGGTCGTCATAGTAGTGAGTTTGGAAAAAGTCAGTTAATCAGCTGATGTTTCAACACATGACGGAGGGAGAAATTCACCATCTCACTTGAATAGAACCTGGAAAATTGTTTTAATAAATACATAAATGAAAGGTTTAAGGTTAACGGTGAAGTCATTTCATTTTCTGTGTACAGACATTTAGTCTCTGCATTTTAGCCAGAATATGCAGCATTAGCATTAGCACATGAGGAGGTTACTGAACATCAAAACCTGTCTGTGATGTTAATATGGTCATTAATATTGTTACTATTGTCTACAGATTATGATCTAAAACACTCCTGCACCGTATCTGAATCCGTTTATCTAAACCAGCGTTTTTTCACCAGGACCTGATTATTTCCAGCTGCTTTCAGAAACATCTGGATTTTCTCCTCATCTTTGCGTTTTGTTTATTGGCTGAAATACGAAACACGTAATGAGCTCAAAGACATGATTTTATCTCTGGAGACATTGTGGTCTTTGGTTTTCTAACAGTTCATCCAGATAAATATAAAGTCTGACTTTCAAGACATTGGGTTTCATTGGCTCTGGTTCCATTGAACAGAACCTTTGGCCTGTTCTAACTGTTATCAGAGTTATCAGGCGACTCAGCTCTAGATGTGCACAGGTTCAAGGTTTAAGGCTGTTCACTCTGTCCTCACCCTGGTCCTCGTCCTGGTCCTCGCCCTGGTCCTCGCCCTGATCCTCGCTCTGGTCCTCGCCCTGGTCCTGGTCCTCACCCTGGTCCTCGTCTTGGTCCTCACCCTGGTCCTCGCCCTGATCCTCGCTCTGGTCCTCACCCTGGTCCTCGCCCTGATCCTCGCTCTGGTCCTCGCCCTGGTCCTGGTCCTCACCCTGGTCCTCCAGTTCTCTGAGCTTCACGTCCACATGCTTCCTGATTCCTCGTCCTCTGTCTGTTGGTGCTGCTGTATCATCGGGGGAGTAATAATCGTCTAATTGTGAGGCTGGTTTTCATTTTTCAATCCTCTGCTGTGATAAACAGCTGAGCCGAGCTGATGGACTGGAAACGCTACAACATGTTTGGAGGCGTTGGCTTTTTTACCAAACAGTTTCTATTTAATGAGCTCATTTGCATAATATCTGCATTACTGAATTTGCCTACCTTGAGGAAAACTTCCGAGGCTGGAAAAAGTAACGTATCCTGGCAGGAGAGCCATTCATCATGGAGGCGGTGAATGATCTGAATGGTAGCAGTGGCAATGGAAACCCCAGCAGAAGAACACAGTTAAAGACCACCTACGCAGAAACAGGAACAGGTCATTAATGATCAGCATTTGGATGTTCACCAGTGTAGGTGGGTGAGTTTACCAGGTGTAGGTGGGTGAGTTTACCAGGTATAAATGGGTGAGTTTACCAGGTGTAAAGGGGTGAGTTTATCAGGTATAAATGGGTGAGTTTACTATGTATAGGTGGGTGAGTTTACTGGGTGAAAATGGGTGAGTTTACTGGGTGTAGGTGGGTGAGTTTATCGGGTGAAAATAGGTGAGTTTACCAGGTGTAAATGGGTGAGCTTACCAGATGTAGGTGGGTGAGTTTACCAGGTGCAGGTAGATGAGTTTACCAGGTGTAGGTGGGTGAGTTTCCCAGGTGTAGGTGGGTGAGTTTGCCATCTTCTCAGACTCTTTCTTCTTGACTCTTCATAACAGCGTCTCCCTCTCTGATGGGCGTGGGCTGATGACATCGTTCACCTGGTGTCTTCCTCCCTGGTGGGTGTGGTCTGATGGGCGTGGTCTGATGACATTGAGCGCAGATGGTCATGGTTCACTGTTGGTTGGTTAGAGATGCATTGGTTTAAGGACGGAGTTGGACTAAAGTGTAACAGGCCCACGTATGGACGCCGTCACCAACAGCTGTCGTCCCATTGGTGGATCTGTCCGTCACAGCTCCAGAGAACCGCCTCCATCCTGTTCCGAGCAGTTCAGGTTTCAGCTTTTGTAAGTTTCCTTTTCAGTTCTGTGGGGAAATTAATCAGCATAAGCAGCTGTCAGAGACGTTTGTGTTCCCACTGAAAGAAACCATGGCTTCAGGCTGATGTTAAAAAAAGACAATGAACGAAATGGAAAAGGTTCATAAAAACATGAGGGTTATGAGATCTGAGTCAACTGAACTGGAAACAGATGGTTTTTATCAGGTTCATTTGTGACTGGACCAGACGCACATTTATTTGAACAGGAATCTTTAAAACTTAACTTACATAGTAAATAAGTTAAAACATCATTTAGAGGAAACAGACAATAAAGAATCACAGAACAGAGGAAACATGTGAACCTGCATGAATGACATTAGGATTCAGTGGAACCAGTCAAACACTGGAACCACACTGACAAACAGGAGGAAGGGTTCTACAGAAAACTGGATCAGACCTCATCAAGTTCTACAACACAGGACCAGGGCTGGACCAGAACCAGGACTGGACAAGAACCAGGACCAAGACTGGACCAGTACCAGGACTGGACCAAGATGAACAGGACCAGAACTGGACCGTTACTGGAACCAAGACTGGATCAGGACCAGACTAAGACCAGAACCAAGTCCAGGACCAGGACTGGATCAGTACTGGGACCAGGACTGGACCATAACCAGGACCAAGACCAGGACAGGACTAGGACCAGAACCAAGACCAGGACTAGACCAAGATCAGGACCAGGACTGGACCAGTCCTCCATAGTTAGAGCAGATGAAGTGCATCCACATGGGTTTTTGAACATTATCTCTAATCATCTGATTCTTTGAAACTACAACAAACTGGATGCAGGTCAGTAAACAAACAGGATCCATACATACCCCCCCCCCCCCACACACACACACACACACACACACACACATACACACACATGATAAATCACTGTAATCACTCTGCATTTTCCATAAGACAAAATAAAATCCAATTCCATCCTTGTGAATGGTCAGATTAGTCTTGTGTGAGCGACTCCAGCCGTGGGTTCATAAGCTGCATTTGCCTCTGTCTTCTCTCCTCCCTCGCTCTTATTCAATCAACGCTGGGCTTTTATTGCTGCTGTGCAGACACCTGATTGCAATAACCCTGTTGATAGATGGGGGTGGGCCGCCGCTGTAGCAGGTGTGCTATATTCTCTGAGATAATCTGTTTTCATAAAAGGAGCGGACAGGTCTCCACATCCACAGTAGCTCTGTGTTAAAATGACTTGATAAAATATGTAGATTATTTCAGTGAGTTAAGGATCAGTGGGAACCAACAGCTTCTCTATTACAGACTGTGATTCACCACTCCCCTCATGAGCCCCCCTGCACCGACAAAACCACCGCTCAAACTACTTCCCCGACGCTGATACTGTGATGATACTCAAATAGAAGCCACCCCTGAACCGCTGTACTAATATAAGACTATTGACCTGGTTTGGATTACCACATGAAAACCATTTCATCTCAACAATCTATATATGACAAATGGGAGGCGTTGTGGAAATGGAAAAATAAAGATGTTCTTAAAAAGACATTGTTCTCTGAAGAGGAGTTTTAAAGGAGGACAGAGATGCATAGTGGGGTACAACACTGGATACCACAGAGAAAACAGAAAATACTCAGAAAACAGAAAAATACTCAAAGAAAACAGAAAAATACTCAGAGAAAACAGAAAAATACTCAAAAAAACAAAAAATACTCAGAAAACAGAAAAATACTCAGAGAAAACTGAAAAGTACTGAGAAAACCGAAAAATACTCAAAAAACTGAAAAATACTCAGAAAACAGAAAAATACTCAGAGAAAACAGAAAAAAATACTAAGAAAACAGAAAAATACTCAGAGACAACAGAAAAATACTCAAAGAAAAATGTAAAACACTCAGAGAAAACTGGCAAACCACAAAAATACTCAGAAAAACCCAAAAAATACTTAGAAAACAGGAAAATACTCAGAGAAAACAGAAAAATACTCAGAAAACAGAAAAATATTGAGAGACAACAGAAAAATACTCAAAGAAAAATGTAAAACACTCAGAGAAAACTGGCAAACCACAAAAATACTCAGAAAAACCCCAAAAATACTTAGAAAACAGGAAAATACTCAGAGAAAACAAAAATACTCAGAGAAAACAAAAATACTCAGAGAAAACAAAAATACTCAGAGAAAACAAAAATACTCAGAAACTGGATTTAACATCTAATGAATGTGAATTAACTCAAAGGAGCAACGTGTAGGATTTATATTCAAAATGATCGGAAAATATCAGAAACAACTGTTAAAGAACAGAAGTGATCAAAGTAGAATCATTGTTTTCTCCACTGGACTCAGCTGTAAATGGACAGAATGGAGCTGGATGGGAAATGTCAGCATTTCTTCTAACGGATCAGTTTCATTCTGAGGCTTTCATTCATTCATTCATTTTCTGAACCCGCTTTATCCTCACTAGGGTCACGGGGGTCGCTTGGAGCCTATCCCAGCTACATAGGGGCGAAGGCGGGGTACACCCTGGACAAGTCGCCAGGGCATTCTGAGGCTTATAAAGGTAAAAAAGTTATTATGGGATGTTATTATCTTTGCTAATTTTCCATTTGTTGATCTGTGGTCCAGGCTAAACTGTGACAGTTCTGACCTTGTTTGTTGGATTCAAACAGATCTTTGGTCCAGTTATTGACAACACAAACCAACAGAAAACAGGGGATTAGTTGTTTTACTGTGGTGGTTTTCAGTCTAAAAACAGGGCTAAGATAACAGAGCTAAGCTAACAGGGCTAAGATAACAGAGCTAAGCTAACAGGGCAAAGCTAACAGAGCAGAGCTAACAGAACTATAATGTAAACCAGGGTGCTCAAGTTTTGAACTGAGTTCAGAATGAGATTTTGGTGGCGGGGGTGGAGGTTTGGTTGGGGTGGGGATGGGGGATCTGATCTGATAAATGACAAATACAATCATGCAAATAAAAATATTTATTAAATTTGGCATTTCTTAGTGCAGGTGTGTGTGCGTGAGAGAGATAATGTTAGTGTTGTTTATTGTACTTTGGTCAGATCAGTGTGTCAGCTGTCCTCTTCTGTAGCGTAGTGGGAATACCTACAGTAAATCTTACCCAGATACAGCTGGTGCGTGGCAGACGCCTTCTGAACTCTACGGGGAACTCAGTTGATTGATTCCTACCTGTTCCACTGTTATAAAAAATAGTGGTACAACTTGGTGGGCGTTATGCTGGTCATTTCTCTGCGTGAGAAATACAAGGTGTGGTGTGTGAGGAGGTGAACAGGTTGAAATGTGTGTGTCTCACACCCAATGCGTGAGACTTGAGAGTTCTGATGTCAACTATCAGCAGACACATGTCAACATCATCAGACACAGTGGTATTTTGACTGACTCATTGATCCATGATACCGGTTCCGTGGTGGCTCTGGTCCAAACATCTGAACTGTTCATGTAGGAATTTAAGATTCAAAGTACAGGTAAAGTGGAAACAAAAACTGAGGATCATCCATATCTTCTGATCAAATGTAAATAAAGAGTAAAGAAGTGGAGCCAGGCACAACAAACCCCACCCCCTGCACATATTGTAGCTTATTTGGGCATTGATCCAGCTGATGTCATCATGTCTATGTGTCTGCTGGTGTCAGCATAGTCATAGACAGTACAGACAAATTTCAGCTATTATAAGTAAATGAAAAAAAAAAAAAAAGATTTTAAAAATTCAATTAAAAATTTGTACTTTGGCCTACTTTTCTCAAAATGTAACCACATCAATTCGGGGTCATTGGCAATTTATCAACCCAATTTGGTGTTCAACTAATAATTTTGCTGCTAAAGTCTTAACAAACAAATAAAGAAACACAGCGAACCAAAAACAATAGCCCTTGTCTCCCCTTCGGGCACAACCTAAACTCCTAGGTTTAAGTTCGGTGATTAAATAAAACAGTTTATTGATGAACTTTCAGTCACATCTGTTCGTCCTGTACAAGACACATAGGCTACGTTCAGACTCCAGGCAAATGTGGCCCAAATCTAGTTTTTTTGCCCATATGTGACCTGTATCCAACTGTTAAAGACAGTTTGAACAGTACAAATCCGATTTTTTCAAATCCGAGCCAGGCCACTTTCATATGTGGTCCTAAATCCAATACGTATCTGAAATTTTGCAATGCGACTTCAGTCTGAACCACCAGGTCTCATTTATCCGACCTTTACGACATTGAAATGCGACAAACAACACAATTCTGCATCACAGGAGTGTTACTTCTGTAAACACAGTGCATGCCTGCATGGTCATGTATTACATCTGGACCTCTTTTGCACATGTGGGTCACCTCAGGGTCGCATTCAGTTCATCCTCAAAACTGATAGAAGTCACATTTAATATATAATATGAAAGAGCACACAAAAAAAAATTGGATTTCACCAAAAATCTGAATCGAGCATTAAGACCTGTTGTCTGAATGTAGCCATGGAACAGTTGAATTAACAGATGCACACACTGAACGTGGCAGGGTTTTACTGGTCTTTAGATGATTAAGATTCTTCTGCATGCATCATGTAAACAGAGCTTTGACTGATTTACTGACATTATTCTGGTTTCATGGGGTTCTTCAGACATGTTCACAGTCAACCTTAACTTACTGTTTAATGTCTCATATTTTGAAAAAAGGGGAGGAGCTACAGAAGGTGAGCTAATGCTAAATGTTAGCTTATTGACTCTAAAACGGTAAACATTCATTGTTTTCTATCTGATTAGTGGAACCTGTTAATCACATCTGCAGTGGAGCTGTCAATCACACCTGTCAATCAAGGCCTCTACTGGATGCTAGATCTGAATCTACAGATGAACCAGATGATTCATTAGATCCAAATGGAACCGATGAGAGCAGAATAAGTCCTGGACAGACTCACCCAGTATTTACAGAGTCATCGGAACCAGGCTTTATGGAGCAGCCTCAAGTGGCCGTCAGTGGTATTACACCTGTAAGATACTCCAACAGCGGGTCATTTTGGAGGGGGGGTGCTAGGAACAAAGGTCTGACTATGTGTCCAGGTTTTGGATCAGGACCGACTGGCCTGGATGCCGGCGCCCCCTGGGGGTGGCTCCAAATGGCCTCATACTCGCAGTGATTTCAGGCTTTTAGAATAAAGTGTAAATAATTCAGCTGTGCCCAGAGTTTAGCGCCGCCAATGAAATACGATGATTATTTAATAGTGTATAACTGTTACCAAGGCCTCATGACATATTTAAAGGCAGTGAATTATTGAGTTCTCACCTTCACGGTTTGTCCGGCGCCAGGGCCGTCCTGCTGGGAACACAAAGAGGTAATTAGAAAAGAGAAGGGAATTCAGAAATATTTACATTAATAATTCAAACACATTTGAATTTCAGATGAGATACAGAACCTCAGTCCTCTCCTCCAATTAAAACACTTCCCTCCGTTTGGTTCATGGCTTCGTTTGTTACCACTTTGCTTTTTCTTTTTTTTTGTTTTTCTTCAGAGTGAGACGTACATGAAGATTTATATTTATACTCATAAATAAGTAAGAAAGACTCTAATATTCTAATATTCAACTTAATCAGTTTAATCTTCATAAACATACACAGTGAGATACATTCAGACCATTTTAGACCAGATTATATCTATTACACCTGTAATAATAATAATAATAATAATAAGACATGGTTTTAATCTGAATATATTATCAACATAATGACATTTCCACCTGATCCATCCTGTTCATATGAGGCTGAAAGTCAGTTTAATTAGTGTCATCCATTGAAATCATGTCAACATTCATTAAGTTCCATTACATTTAATTAAATTCCCAAAACATAATGAAACTTGTGGAGACAAAACATCATTGATAAGGTTAAAATACATACAAACACATAACTGATGTATTCTGTGTAGACACAAAAACAACTGAGGACTGAGTTTAGGATGAAAATCACAAAAAAAACAAGCCTTCATTTTATTGATTATCTGTTCAAGTGTTTCCAAACAGACACGAACTCTGCTCTAGACTTGAACCTTTGGACGTTGCTCATGTTTGTGTTCTTTCTACTGTGAACCCTGAGTGATCTACCACGACACAGAGATGTAGATGTGACCCACACAGATACACAAATACATACACACACACACACACACACACAGAGAAATACACGTACAAACACACACACAGACAGAAATACGAAAAAACCCATATAAATACACACACACACATACAAATACACATTCACATATAAATACACATGCAAATACTAATATAAATACACATACACACCCAAATACACATGCAAATACACACCCAAACACACATGCAAATATTAATATAAGAACAAATACACAGACAGATACAAATACACATGCAAATATTAATATAAATACAAATACACACCCAAATATGCATGCAAATACTAATATAAATACATATACACACCCAAATACACATGCAAATATTAATGTAAGTACAAATACACATACACGTACAAATACACATGCAAATATTAATATAAATACAAATACACACCAAAATGCAAATGCAAATACTAATATAAATACATATACACACCCAAATACACATGCAAATATTAATGTAAGTACAAATACACATACACGTACAAATACACATGCAAATATTAATATAAATACAAATACACACCAAAATGCAAATGCAAATACTAATATAAATACATATACACACCCAAATACATATGCAAATATTAATATAAGTACAAATACACAGACACATACAAATACACATGCAAATATTAATATAAATACAAATACACACCCAAATATGCATGCAAATACTAATATAAATACATATACACACCCAAATACACATGCAAATATTAATGTAAGTACAAATACACATACACGTACAAATACACATGCAAATATTAATATAAATACAAATACACACCAAAATGCAAATGCAAATACTAATATAAATACATATACACACCCAAATACACATGCAAATATTAATGTAAGTACAAATACACATACACGTACAAATACACATGCAAATATTAATATAAATACAAATACACACCAAAATGCGCATGCAAATACTAATATAAATACATATACACAGCCCAAATACATATGCAAATATTAATATAAGTACAAATACACAGACACATACAAATACACATGCAAATATTAATATAAATACAAATACACACCCAAATATGCATGCAAATACTAATATAAATACATATACACACCCAAATACACATGCAAATATTAATGTAAGTACAAATACACATACACGTACAAATACACATGCAAATATTAATATAAATACAAATACACACCAAAATGCGTAAGCAAATACTATATAATAATATAATATGCCGTTGAGATAAACAAACACAAAAATGAGGTCATGCAACACAGAGTTCATCAGCCTCCGAAAAGTTTGTGCTGCCCCCTTCAGGCCTGCATAGGAATTAGAAAAAGCCTGGTAATCACCGCGGTCTTGGGCACATCCTCCACCGGTATATGACATCCAGTCAACATATCATCTACAGGACACATCATGTCGGTGTCTGAGGTAAATGTAATGGATTTTTATGACACTTTGTTCTTTTTCTGTGATTGAAAGCATCTGACGTCGTCCACGTTTCAGATTCATCTTTAAGGATCTGAAGTATTTTGCCTTTGTTGCTGTTTCAGACGCTTCCAGACTTCCTGTTATAGGTTGGAGTTCTGACATCCTCCAGGTTGGATTTGTGCTTTTCTTTAACTGCTGCTCCATCTGCAGACAATGGAATGTTTTAGTGCTTGTTTTTTTTCCCCCACTGTTATATCAAGTGAGATTAAATTCACTGAGATTACACTTTGGTATTCATTAGCAGAAGGTGATGACACAACCCTGATACACATCACACATCAGCAATAGGTGGAGGAACTGTGGGTGGAGGACCTCTGGGTGGAGGAGCAGTGAGTGGAGGAAGAGTTGGTGGGGGGACAGTGGGTGGAGGAAGAGTGGGTGGGGGGACAGTGGGTAGAGGTACAGTGGGTGATGGAACAGTGGGTGGGGGGACAGTGGGTGGAGGGACAGTGGGTGGAAGGACAGTATAGGTGGGGGGACGGTGGGTGGGGGGACAGTAGGTGGGAGGAGGGTACCGGTGGGGGGACAGTGGGTGGAGGGACAGTAGGTGGGGGGGTAGTGAGTGGAGGAACAGTAGGTGGAGGGGCAGTGGGTGGAGAACAGTAGATGGGGGGCAGTGGGTGGAGGGACAGTAGGTGGGGGGGCAGTGGGTGGAAAAACAGTAGGTGGAGGGACAGTAGGTGGGAGGATGGTGGGTGGAGGAACAGTAGGTGGAGAACAGTAGCTGGGGGGACAGTGGGTGGAGGGACAGTAGGTGGGAGGATGGTGGGTGGAGGAACAGTAGCTGGAGAACAGTAGCTGGGGGGACAGTGGGTGGAGGGACAGTAGGTGGGGGGACAGTGGGTGGAGAATGGTAGGTGGGGGACAGTGGGTGGGGGGACAGTGGGTGGAGTATCTGTGTGTGGTGTTCTTCTAGTTGGGCTCTAACAGACCTGTCATACTTGTCAGAATGGTCTGGTCTCCTCCTCAGTCTCAGATCATGAGTCCAGGTCTAAATCAGCCTGAGTTCAGCCTTTTCTTCTTTCTTTCCAAACCTGTGAAAGTATTTTCTTTGCCGGGGCCTCAGATGGAGCGAGGTGCTATTTGACATTAGCATATATATCAGCGGTTATGCAGAACAGGGGGAGGTGGGGGGCCGGGGCTCATCCACATCTGCATTTGCCTTCAGTCAGACGACAGCGACCGCATCGAGGCCAAACACCATCAGGCTCCGCCTCCTTCACTGAAGGTTTGGGCCCAGATCACAAATGTGATCGGAGTGGTCTGTGTAGGTTTTCATTTGCCCAGGTCATCGTTCTTCTTGGTAGTTTTTTCGGTTCAGTTGGGCTGGTTTAGCTCTTTTGAAAATGTTTCGTCTCTCATCCAAGAGACTTCTTCAGTTCTAATAACTGGTGGGGGAGACCGGACTTATAAACCCGCAGGGGGAGTGGTCTGTGTTTTTGTTGGCTAGTGCAGATGTTAGCATACTCACTAATAATCACGGTTGTTTGTAACATAGGTGTATGTTTGTTTCGTTTACCTGATCGCTCCAAGGATTACCTTCTCATCGCCGGCTTCATTGAAAACAAATGCACATGGTCAGAGGGGGCGGGGTTAGGGGTGGGGTTTACCACAGTGAATATGTACTTCCAGGTTGTAGGGGACACTCCACTGAGAAAATTATACTAAAACAGCAAAGAGGAACCAAATGTTTAAATCTTGCATAGTTCCTCGTTAAACTCATCCAATGACGTTGTTTCCTCCGGTGTTTTCATCTCTAATGTTCGTATCACTGACTCATGACCATCAAAATTAAAAGCTCAATTTATTTAGGATTATTTTGAAAAGTCTAAAAACTCAGACGTTACTGTGATTCATGATGTATTTGACTAAATTTATGGTCATGAGGAGAAAACGGACTTTTTGGTTCTAGAAGTGGAAGACTTGATTTGGAACTTGTAAAGAGGACTGTGAGTGACTAACCTTCATATGTTTCATCATCTTCTGAAGGTTTCAGCATCCGTTAACGTCATCCACAGAGACTGTCCTTCATGTCTGTCCTTCACGTCTGTCCTTCATGTCTGCCCTTCACGTCTGTCCTTCACGTCTGTCCTCCACCTGTGACTGTGGATGAGGTTAAAGTGGTTCCGGGTCAACGTGTTACTTTAATGAGTCTGAACATGATGACATTCATCTGCTGTAGCTTCAGTCTGAACCCTGAGGAACGCCTCAGCAGGACCAGGAGCTGAAACAGCACTTCAGGTCTGACAGCGTTCATCGTCTGGTAGATTTAACCCACGGGGGACAAGGAGGGGACGACGGCCACATATTTAACCCCCGTTAACCAGCGCTACATACACAGAACCACAGCTTGAACCACCTCTAACCCACTGACTCTGAATAAATGAACTGATGTTGTATCTGACATTCACGATATGAATCTAATACAGGGTGTGAGCGCCCCCTGTGGGCCATCACACCCCAGTTTTATTTAACATGAAACATGATGGATGTGATTGGACTAAAGCAGAGGAGTCATCCTATCCTACTGGGACTTTCTAACTCATAATGCTATGCAGTGTGTAGATGGGGGGGAGGTGTTAGGCTGATGGGTGCAGCAACTGTGATGGATGTGTGGGTTTTGTCCATCCAGGGTTTAGGGGCGGGTCCATCTGAGGCGCTGCCCCCTTCATCACAGCCTATTACATGCCCCACCCACCCACCCACACACACACACACACAGTTGGGCTTCTGTCATCGTCTTCACTCTCATTTATTGGTGCACAATTAGGATACGTTTACACATTTCTGGTATTTTGGAAAACAGATATTTCCCCCTCTCCGTTTTAAAAAAAAAACCTCCTGCACACGTGACCATTTTCAGAAAAGTCTTGGTTTCCAGGGCACTGTTTATCTACACTGTTAAGAGCATGAAAGTCTGTAGATGGCAGTGTGGTGAAACCATCTAGTACTATTAACCAGTCAGAATCCTCCAAAGAATCACAACAAAACGTTACTTACGTTACTTCACACATGTGACACAAATGTATTTCCATAAACTGTCCCAGATCTGCGTTTTCATCTGTTTACACGCAAACGTGAAAACGGAAAGTTGCTGAAATCTCCACTTTAGCCAGAGTTTTTAGAAACCATCGTTTTTGATGGGTGTGGCCATCGTTGCCATGTAAACAATTGGCACAAACACAGAGAAACATCTCCGTTTTGCCCGACTACGTGTAAACGTAGCCTTAGTCTTCTGGAATCGAACACAGGTCCCGGAGACGGATGTCGTCCAATCAGCAGAAGCGCTCTGAGAATATGAAGAACAAGTGCTCAGAGAACGCAAACCTCCGCCAAACACCCCGAATGGTGCACATGTGTGGATCGACAATTTCTTTTTAAATTAAACAGTTTCAAGGTTGTTCCATACAGCAGAAAAAGTTGAAGCTTGGTACCAGTCGTGTGTATGTCCAATTATATTAAATTCCAATCAATATTTGTTGAGTTATAATGAAAAATGTGTTGTAAATGGGATTTTCAATGTTAAATTGAAAAGTCCACAGAGTCCACATTCCACAGTGGATGTGGACAATTTTGTGCCAGATACAAGATATTGTTATAAGCTATGGGTGCATCAAATTGGAGGCTAATCAGAGTCATTTTGAATTTTTTATGAATTTTCGAAAATTGCTCAATGATGAGTGATAGGAAAATTTGAGATTTTGTGACCTTGCTGTGACCTTGAACTATGGCCTACTTGGCCCAAAATTTAATGGGTTGGTCCCAGGGCCTAGGCCTATCTGTGGGTAAAATTTGGCAAAGATGATTGTAATAGTTTTCCCGTAAAGTTGCTAACAAACAAACACACAAACATATAAAGCAAAGTGATCGCAATACCTCCTGGTGGAGGTGACAACTGAAGTCATGACATAGAGTCCACATACATCAGACACGTCAGCATTAAATAAACCTCCATCTGCTCTGGGACCTTTTGTTCATTTACATCAGGAATGAAACAGTGACTGAACATATAACTAATGCACTCAAACATCAGACTCTGAAACCCAGTCACGTCCAGTTTGATCCGATTTAAAAAGGGCTGCGTTAGTTTGACTAATGTTGGGTGGTGGCAGGGCCGTCTGATGGACCCATGAATAGTTCAACAGTATGTTGGCGTTTTGTTCTGGGCCAAACATTAAAGAAACTAATGAAGATGAAAGGGTGAAAATCTGAGTTTCAGACTAATGGGATTTAAGGACAGAGGAGGTGGACTCACATCAAACACACACAAAATAACAGCTGTGAATTCAAACGGTACAGTCAAGTTTAGAAATGATCCACCAAATCAGATGAAACGTGTCGTTATCTTCATATCATAATTACCTGTAACTCATACACAAATGGACAAAAGTATGTGGACCCACTGAATCCAGGTGTTTCTTTTCTAACAGGGGTCTGGGATACAAAACAATAACTAATAACTAATAATATAGTTTTATATTAGAATAAATATTATTGCATTGGTTAGTTTGGTTTAAATTGTTATCTTTGCTTCCAAAATGCCTCAGAGATAATTTTGACTTCATTTCTCTCAACATTGATTGTTTTTTTTCCTCCATGTCTATGATTTAAAATTTTCTTCCTCTGAATTTCTTAAATATTTTTCCTGCTCTGACTGTAAATTATAATTTTCTACCAAAACAAACCATCTACTTTATTCACATCTCACTGAGGAAGAAAAATCTACCACTAAACTTTAAGGAAATATTGATGTTTATAAACTATATGGACATAAAAATTGGGACACATCATGTCTACAGCTGTAAGATGTCCTGTTCATGATGATCTGACATAGAAACATTAATATTAATAATCATTATATTTATCCCAATATAAAACTATATTATGACACTTCGATGGCCAGAATACAAAACCTCCTAACTGAAAAAAATCACTTTTTTCAGGAAACAAACTAACAAAAAAACATTTAGTTTTATTATAGTATGGTCTTTGTTGTTGTTGTCAGGTGACCTTCATGTTATAAGAAAGGGCAGGATTATCTTGCAGTTAGACTGAAAATGTGGAGTCATCCTTGTTCTCACCATTTAATGTGAAAACTCAAAATCTAAAAATTTGCAGATAGGAGGTTTTGTTTTTTGGCCATCGACTTGTCACTATTGTTTTGTATCCCAGACCCCTGTTAGAAAAGAAACACCTGAATTCAACGGGTCCACTTTTGTCCACATAATGTATGAGTTGGGTTAATTATGATATGAGGCTAACAATGTGAGAATAAAGAGAGGAGGGGGTTAAAACTTGAACCGGACTGGGACATATGGGGAGGGGGGGGGACAGATGTTTTCCTTCTAAGAAATGATTGCATTTGCAATGTAAAACCAATCTGCACCGCCTTGTTCTTATTACATGCACCACGACCTGGAGTGAATCAAACAGTCAAATAAGTGTTGTGACAGATAATAATGGATGTGAGCAGATGGTTCCGACTGGAAGGAAACGGGGACTGCTCAGACCCCCGGACCCTGGGGGGTTATACCTGGGGGGGTGTGCAGTGGGAATGGCCCACCGTTCGCAGCTGAAGATGAGATTGGCCCAGGCAGAGACATATGGAACCCCCCACTGGCCCCCTGTTAGCTCAGACAATAGTGCTGGAGATGAAACCAGATAAACACCAGGCCGTCAGGGATCCGTGTAGAGGAGGCGGGGCTTTGAACCACTGTAAACACCCTGAAAGGCGGTGGTGCATTGGCAGTGGCTGAAAGGAGTGAAGGATTGAAACGGTATGAAACATTCCATGCTCATTATGCCCAGATAACGGTGAATGGGGTTCCTCCTCGGCTGGATCCGGGTCTGGATCCAAGGCCACCTAAAGGGTTCCTGTGGTCCTGTGGTCCTGACGGTGTCAAGTAATGGTGTCCGGTAACGGCGTATTAGATTGGATTTCTGTGGCGCTTTCAAGGCTTTACATTATTGATACACTGTTCATTCACTGACTGATGGTCTAACTACACCTGTATCTACCTGTAAACTACACCTACATCTACCTGTAAACTACACCTGTATCTACCTGAAAACTACACCTGTGTCTACCTGTAAACTACACCTGCTTCTACCTGTAAACTACACCTGGATCTACCTGTAAACTACACCTGTATCTACCTGAAAACTACACCTGTGTCTACCTGTAAACTACACCTGCTTCTACCTGTAAACTACACCTGGATCTACATGTAAACTACACCTGTATCTACCTGAAAACTACACCTGTATCCACCTGAAAACTACACCTGTGTCTACCTGAAAACTACACCTGTATCTACCCGTAAACTACACCTGTATCTACCTGTAAACTACACCTGTATCTGCCTGTAAACTAAAACCTGTATCTACCTGAAAACTACACCGGTATCTATTTGTAAATTACACCTGTATCTACCTGTAAAATACACATGCATCTACCTGTAAACTACACTTCTACCTGTAAACTACACCTGTATCCACCTGTAAACTACACCTGTATCTACCTGTAAACTACACCTGTATATACCTGTAAACTACACCTGTATATACCTGTAAACTACACCTGTAAACTACACCTGTATATACCTGTAAATTACACCTGTATCTACCTGTAAACTCCACCTGTATATACCTGTTAATTACACCTGTATCTACCTGTAAACTCCACCTGTATCTGCCTGAAAACTACATCTGTATCTACCTGAAAACTACGACTGTATATATCTGTAAATTACACCTGTATCTACCTGTAAACTACACTTCTACCTGTAAACTACACCTGCATATACCTGTAAACTACACCTGCATCTACCTGTAAACCACACCTGTAGCTATCTATATAAACCAGTTTTTTTCTCCCATTAGTGGAATATTTACATCCCTCCATCATGCTCTGAGGGATGTTCATGAGGGATGTTGGATCTAAGCTTAGATCCAACAGGTTGACCAGTGTGTGTTTGGTACAGACATTATTCATCATCCAGCGCTTGGCAGTAAATGGCGGCGTGTGCTCGCCATGGCCTCATCCTTCATGTGACCCGACTCCGTCTCCACGGTAACACAGAGCAAAGAAAGATATCAGCTTTGATGCTATCTGATTTCATTCCAGTGTGGCTCATGAGTACAAACACACAAACCACAAAGATACAAACCACAAACACACAAATTCACAAACATACAAACACACAAACTAACAAACTACAAACACAAACATACAAACTCACAAACATACAAACTCACAAACATACAAACTAACAAACATGCAAACACACAAACTAACAAACTAACAAACCACAAACACAAACTCACAAACGTACAAACTCACAAACATACAAACACACAAACTCACAAACATACAAACTAACCAACCACAAACATACAAACTAACCAACCACAAACATACAAACTCACACACATACAAACACACAAACTAACCAACCACAAACATACAGACTAACAAACCACAAACACACAGAAAACACAATAAACCAGTCATCTGGGTTCCTGTTGATAGCGACAAGGCCCCGCCCAGGCCAATGAGGCCCCGCCCAGTTCTCACCGTCACTGTTGCTGATATTCTTTCATCTTTAAATTGGATCAAAAGTCTGAGATTTAAAATGTCTTTTCACTCTCAACAGATATTTATATCATTCTAACTTAAAGACAATAAAATCCTCATTTACCTTTTTCTACATATTTTAGATCAACGTTGTTTCTGTAATTTATTTCGAAAAGTCAACTTGTCTTACTTTGTTTTGTTTTGTGCAAAAATTAAATTCACATCACTCAGCTTTTATTATTACAAACTTTCATAATAATATAAAATTAAATATCCATCCCAGAATAATACATTAACTGGAATGAAAGTCACATCTTTGAACTGACCCCACCTTTAAGTTATTACAAACCTCGTTGATGGGGTATTTGCTTCAACATAAACACAATAATACAACAAAAATACAACAATAACACAATACAGTTACACAAAGATATTGTTTGACCTTTGACCTCATCGTCAACTATCTGAATAATCACTGAAACAGCTTTAGGTGAGTTATACTTCAGAATTAACCAGAACCAGACCTAGTCCACACTAAACCCAGAAGCCCTTCAGAACCAGAACCAGCAGAATTAACCTTTTGTACTGGCATAGCATCCAGGATCAGGTCCAACAGAATAGATGGAGCAGCTGGCTGAGGCGGTTGGAAACCAAACCCAACCCAACCCAACCAAACCCAACCCAACCCAACCCAACCCAACTAAGCCTAACCATACTGAACCCAACCCAACCAAAACAAAACAAACTGAACCCAACCCATGTGTCTGTTGTGTGTCTGTTTTGTATCTGTTGTGTGTCTGTTGTGTGTCCGTTGTGTGTCCATTGTGTATTTGTTGTGTGTCCGTTCTGTGTCTTGTGTGTCTATTATGTTTTTGTTGTGTGCCTTGTGTGTCCGTTATGTTTCTGTTGTGTGTCTGTTATGTGTCTATTTTGTGTCTGCTGTGTCTTGTGTATCTTGTGCGTCCGTTGTGTGTCTATTGTGTGTCCCGCTTTAATCCATCCCTCTTCCATCTCCTTCTCCTTCTTCCAGTTGTTTTCTACAGATTCCATCTGACTTCGTTCCTCATAGCTTCTGTGATTGATCCAATGACCCGTGACGGAAAGCGTCGTGTTCCTGAAGCCTTCTGGGTATTTTCCGGCCGCTGCTGCAGACCTTCCACCACTCATCAAACTGTGTCTTACTTCTGTCACTGAGCTTGATTACTTTTCTGTGTGCAATCACACTGATGTGGGATGAAAGCTTTCCCCGCGATATGTTCCATGACCTTTATGACTTAAATGAAATGGATCATTTTTCTTTGTGGTTTGTGTGGGATGGAGCTGTGAACCCAAAGCTGCTCCTCATTTTAATATCAACATTCATGTGGGTTTGGATGTCCCTTCATTTACTTTTATCTTCTGTTGTCATATTTTATGGCAGTTTTAGTCGAGAAATAAAGAAATAACGCATCAAAATTAACATTAAAACTGTGAAAATGGACTAGTATTTGATATTAAGGATCAGGACAGAATTTGATGTGAGTTTGTCGACTCACAGGTCGGTGAATCTTCTGTTGTTTTTAAAGAAATAAGTGGATTCACCGTAAACTGAAGCCACTGTACATTGTCAGAAACTATCCTGATAGTTGGACCTTCTTCATGTTCAACTTCACTCAAACCTCTGGAGAAAAGAAGACAATCCCTTCAAAGCTCCAGGCTGAAGCTCCAACGGGCTTAACGTGGCGGCGGTGAGGAGGAGGAGGAGGAAGGCTGCTGCCTGCCAATGAGACGGCGGTGGGCCAACGAATAGCGGCAGCACTGACAGCAGCAGACAGGAAGCACAAGAATAAACGCTCCCATCATGTTCTTTTCACAAGGAGAAAACCTGAGTGTGATTGGAGTCGGCCTCCAGAGCAGACATCGACGCAGTCAACATTGGCATCCTGAAAACATACATCATCCAATGGGGAGGCAGAGTGGGGGGGTTACTGTGTGTGTGTGTGTGTGTGTGTGTGTGTGTGTGTGTGTGTGTGTGTGTGTGTGTGTGTGTGTGTGTGCGGGGGTTCCTACTGGGGCGTGACAGGCATTGAGTCCAACTGAAGAAACATAGGCTGTTGTCTGAGAAGATCTGTGAATGAACAGCTGATTGGCAGGGATTTGTCTACAACTCAGACATTGGACTGAAGACAGGACGCCTACATCTGAGGACACTTCTACCCAAGGACGCCTTTATCCGAGGATGCCTCTACCTGAGGACGCCTTTACCCGAGGATGTCTTCATCCGAAGACACCTTTATCTGAGGATGCCTACATCCGAGGACGCCTTTACCCAAGGACGCCTTTATCCGAATGAGGCCTGTTCTCCATCCACTGATGCTCCTTTGATGACATCACGATCATCAATGACATCACTGTCATCAATGACATCACCATCATCCATTACATCTGATACATACGTTGTTTACACTGTTGTTGTTCAGGTGACATTATGATGTGTCGTCTCAGTCTTAGACCATTAAAACCACACAGCGCCATCACAGGCCACAGATTCTGCTTTCATCTGTCCAATCCATCACAGTTAACTGACAGGTCTGGACCTCAGCATTAAAACGCCAACTCCGCCGCTCTGCATCCTGTTAAAAACACAGACCACGCCCATGATTTATGACCGAAGACCGCCACAAACAGAGGCCCAACTAGAGGATGAGTCGCAGCGCTGCCACTGATGCACATGTTTGTCCATATTCAGCCCATAAACCTGCCAACCACACCTGGAATTTATGACCAATACACAGGAACGTCAGCAAGGAAACAGCGGCAATGATAAATGGACGTCTGTCGCCAAATGAGATCAATTCTGCTTTAACATTCGTAAACAGACGTTATGAAAATACGATCAAAGGAACCACAGCACAATGGAACACTGGCTTCAGTTCCATTAAAGTGTTAACTGTGGTGAATTTAACCAGTAAAGCCTCAGTTTAGGTTCCTCTGTTAGTATCTATAGGTACTATGTCTATACAGTCATCAATAATGTCGGTAACCTGTTGTAACTAACAAACTGAGTAGTTTCTGTTACTTTCAACTGCAAATGAATAAATTCAACCTTTAAAGTGATCAGAATAAGAAGTCTGAGGTCAGTTTCAGTTTCAGTTGGTGCTGATGCAGAACGTGGACGTTGAAGATGCAGATGAAGACATTCCACTGACCCGCTAGTTGACACTAATTGCCTAATTTTAGCCCCGACGTCAAGATCAGGAATCAGACAAAGCACAGCTGATAAGATGAGTGAAAAACCAACTGAAAACTCAGAAGGGTTACCATGACGACCAGTGATGACTGGACTGTTTGGTAACTGAGACAGTGTCTATTTATTACAGATGGATTTCATTAGTTAATGTGAGGATCAGTATTAGAAAGTTGATATGGGACGGTCCGATACTTATTCACGTCCTTTAAAGAGTAAACATTAACTACAGCTACAGAGTGAAAAGTCCAAAACTACAGTGTAGGATACGGTTTCACTCATAGAAAAGAGAAGTTGTTACCTCCGCCAAGGAGGTTATGTTTTTGTCGGTGTTGGTTTGTCTGTTTGTGTGCAAGATAACTCAAAAAGTTATGGACGGATTTGGATGAAAATTTCAGGAAATGTTGATACTGTTTTAGTGGTGGTCGGGGAAGGGGTGGGTGGGGGGGCCGCGGGGGCCCACTGATCTGCCTTGGCGGAGGTCTGCGCTCTACAAGTGCTTTTCTAGAAAAGACAGCACAGACCTCCGCCAAGGCAGATCAGTGGGCCCCGGCGGCCCCCTCACCCACCCCTTCCCCGACCACCACTAAAACAGTATCAACATCTCCTGAAATTTTCATCAAAATCCGGGGCACGGATCTGCCTTGGCGGAGGTCTGCGCTCTCCGAGTGCTTCTAGTTTCTTATGAGTTCTTCTTTTTACTCTAATTGAATATGAATCAAAGCGCAACAGTTGATCAGTTTGATGTAAGTGAACATGGTTTAAACTGAGATGGTTCAGAGACCCCTGAGGTTTGAGGAGACGTTTCCAGATGATCCTTCATCTAATGTGGTTCTGTGAGATCTGAAACAACTCCTACATTAACACTGTCGTCCTCTTTCCTCCTCTCTCCACCTCCTCCTATCTGTCCTTCTCTCTCCTCCTGTCTGTCCTCCCCTCTCCTCCTCCTCCTGTCTGTCCTTCTCTCTCCTCCTGTCTGTCCTTCTCTCTCCTCCTGTCTGTCCTCCTCTCTGCTCCACTTCCTGTCTGTCCTCCTCTCTCCTCCTCTTCCTTTCTCCTCCTCCATCATCATTATTCATTTATCCATATAATTGTGATCGTGTTTATTATGTAGTTCCATAGATGGTAGAGGTTTATATTATTGGTACTAACAGTTACAGTAGTAGTATATCCACTTGTAGTAATTGTATATGTAGTAGTAGTAACTGTTATGTTACTACCACTACTACTTTTATACTAGTTATTGGTACTTAAACTAGTAACAGCAGTTCTAGTTTTTAACAGTTATAGTTCAGTTTAATGTACATCCATGTGTCCCCCCTATTTCCCCCTTCTCCCCCAATCTGTGCGAGGGAGGGATTGATTGATACATTTAAAGCGTATTTTCTTCTATGTATATGATGCTCCAGTCACAGTAGCTGACAGACCTTCATTGGTCTGAGTCTGTACAGTCCAGTCCACCACATCTGGATCTCAGTTTTAAAAATAGACTTCCTCATCTCTTGTCGATGGCGACCACAGCGTCCATTCAATACTCGCCGTCTCGGGCCAAGTCTGCCTCCACAATAATTACTTAACTGTCAGTGGGGATTATCCAGCCTTAAGCCGCCCCGAGCCCGTCCAGAACCTGGAGAGGACGGAACCAGCGGTGACGTCAGCACCAGCTTTGCACTGAAACAAAGACAAAACTCACAAGGAATCATGGGATAACAGAGGTCTGTCCAAATCCCCTCTGAACCGGATCACAGCAGGCTTTGGGGGTAGGCCTTTATTAATGCACCGTCTATAGATGGAGGATTAACACCGGACTTGGGATTCTTTTATGGACCAGACGGGCCTTTTCTGGAGAATACAAAATCAGAACATCACTGGAATTCCATCCAATGGGCCCATCACTGGTTTTGGGACCACAGTACAGGGACATCAGGACACATGGACATGACTGAGGGTCAAGGTCCAGTCTGTATTGGTACTGGTACTGGTTATTGGTTTGATTCCTGGAGTCGACCACGTTCCATCCAATCCATCAAACACTTACCTGATTAGAGGAAAACGGACAGAAGAACATTCACAAACACAAACCAAATACAATTATGTCTAGTCCTGTCACGCCCTGGTCTTTGTTTTCATTTCAGTCACATTAATACATCAGATTAAATTCACCTTCATTGGACTCAAACAGATTTTACAAGAATATCTGTTCCCTCATCTGTTCCACTGGCCATGACTGAACAATGACACTGTGTGAAATGTTCATTAAAAAATATAATAATAATAATAATAATAATAATAATAATAATAATAATAATAATAATAATAATAATAATAATAATAATAATATTATTATTATTTAAAAAACACAGTAGAACACAGAAAACATATAAAATGGTTGAACTGAAAAAACTGACCATTTTATGACCAAAAATGTAAGATTACCTTTTAATGGCACCAACTAGTTGACTTTTTTAGATTTTCAGTCATATATTGACATGAGTTCTAGTTAATATACAGTGTTTAGTGATGCTTTAAAATAATTCTGTCGCCTCTGTCCTGATATAATAGTGATAATAATTAAATGTTGTGTTAAACGAGGTTGGTTTGGTAAATCAGTGGTATGTTCAGGTACTGCTGGTCCTGGATCAAACAGAGGTAAAGTGTTTATTATTAGACACTGAACAAAACCAGTTCTGGATTCTCCAAATCCACCTTCCTCCTGCTCACGTACCCAACTGTGTCCACATCCTTCAGTGAGAAATTACATTTCCTCACAATGAAATCAAGGAATAGATTACGTTTATTACCAAATGTAATTGGATTTGCAGTTTAGTGGCATATGAGCATCATTTGTGTGATACTTAGCGCTGTATCGATATCGCTACGTCGTTAAAGCTAATGCACAGGAGTTTTAAAGACCACATTTATTTCTAGTGCATCTACAACAGAAGGCTTTAATATCTGCAGAAATCAGACTGTGGTTTAAAAACAAACTGAATATATGAGTTCATATGATAAACCAGGGGGAGTTTGTACATTAAACTGGGTTTGTCTTTTTCCAAAATCTCTGACATAAATTCTGCAGGATTCAGACAGTGTTGGATGAAGAGTCGAATTGAAAAATGACAGAAGAATAACGCGGTGGTGGTGTGAAAGCAGTCAGTCACTGGGACGCCAAGTGTTTTCCATTTAACTCAGATTGTCCTTAAAAGTCCATCGATTCTGTCCAATCAATTTGGAGTCAAGAGCACCAATATCCAACAGTGGATCTGGAGAAAGACGCCTGAGATAGAAACTGGCAGCTTTGTCTCATCTGATCGATTCCATCAATGTTGAACAGGCTTTGAATCTGATATGATTAAACAAAGGGGGGGGGGGGGGGTTGGATCAATACATGTGGTAAACGTTTCCAAGACGGAGCTGAGATTAGGTGAGGACTCGACAGCGCTCGTCCTCGTCTGTTTTTCTGTTGGCTGTTGGTTTTTCTGTGGAGCATTCAGGGACCGACGCCAACCAGGTTAGACCATCACTAAGCCCCACCCCCCACACTCACAGCGGTCAAAGCGATAAGCCTCAACAGGGACCTGGGGCTTTACCGGCAGTCCTGCCTCCATGTCCATCACAGAACATGACCAAGACATGAGCCGCTGGGACAGAGGACAGATCAGGAGATGCTCTGGAGACCTCAGAACCACTGAAGCAGAACCAGGAAAAGCCTAGTCTGGGTCTGGATGTAAAGTCTAAGACTGAAGTAAAGCTTAGAATCAGACAGAAACGCTAAGACAGAGGATGCTCAAGAAGATGAGGACGTGGACATTAGAGGCAGGAACTGACCTGAAGGATCTACCAGGAACATCACACATGTTGTACAACTGGTTCCCAACCTTTGTGAACAAATGCCCCTTTACGGCATCATGAGCTTCCCATGCCCCCCCCCCCACCCCACCCCACCCCACCACCGCCACCACCACCACCACCACACACACATCATTTTTTGCTTTTTTTCAGGGGGGGGGGGGGGGGTAGTGCACCTGACGGAGCTTATATAGGTAGCATAGGTTGAACCCCCCGTCACGAATGAGGTGTTAGGGGTGGTGGTGGACATTACCACCGTAGCTCAATAAATGCTACAACGTTCCTTATTGAAGAGGGGAGGGGAGGGGTCACGGAAATTTGCCATTAACATAACATGCTGCTTGATATTGATACCTATACAGCCCCCATTTCAGTCTCAGCACCCCCCTCTCAGCTTTCTCCTTCCAAATGTTCCCCTGATGCTGTCCCAGTGCCCCCTAGGTGGCAGTTCTGCCCCCGTTGAGAAACACTGTTCTACAAAGACCTGGAATTATCAAGAGTTTAGAAAAAACACTAGTGATGGTTCGTCCAATAGATGCTCACATAAACCTGGCCCATCTCTGCTGTAATACCACTTTATACCATTAGAGGAAACTGGAAACACAACTGTGAACAGGCAACACATCATAGGTTTCCACACAGAGATGACACAACAGAATAATAGTATTTGAGCTGTATGGTTTTACATCTGGACATGGTTCTAACAAGATCTGAACCTAACATCAACACAACAGAATCTACCAAGTCATGATTGAATAAAAATAAAACCAGAATGAAGCAGCAGTTTGTGAAAACTCTATTTTTAGTCCTTCATGAAACCAACAACAGAACAGTGTTGAACGGCCAGTCAAAGTCCAGACTCAACCTGATGAAACACAGTGGTTTGAACCTTGGCAGAACTGAACTTAAACCAACGACCACAAACCTCAACTAACTCAACAACATAAGAAACAATCATGTGACAGACGCTGACTTTAAAGGTGGGGTCTGAGATGTTTTTCTGGAGCATTTTTTATTATATTCCTTAAAATCCCCTTCACACCCCGATTACAACTAATTAAATGCTCAAACACAAAAATTTAAAAAATCAGTCACCTGTGGAACGGGCAGGGCTGAAAAAACACCATCCAATCATTTTGAGCACCCACTCGAAATGATTGAACGGTGATATGTCTATCAAACTCAACTGCCATTCGCCCCTCTCCCCCTCTGCGCGTAACCCCTCTTTGCGTTCCCAGAGGCCGGAGCCTTGTACAGGAAGCGTAGCCAGAGCTTGGCAATATTAGTTATATAAGGATGGAAAGTTCACCTGCAAACTCTTTTGTCACCAACATAAACCACAAGGAAATTTAACATTAGTCACATAGGTCTGAACTGGGGCTGTTCTGGAAGGGTGGGAAGAGTGGGGGTGTTAGAGGAAACTGAATGAAGGATACCCGAGCCGGAGGCTCAGCCGGGGCCGTAGTCGGGGTAGGAGCCCGAGGCGTACAGGACCAGAGCAGGGGACAGAACCTCAGTCGGTGTCGAAGACGGTTCGGCCGGACCGGACCGTAGACGGTGTCGGAGCCCAATCCTGGTACGGAGCACAGCAGAGCCGGCGAATTGTTGCTATAAAGTGCTCGTGAACCCTTGGGAACAAGCATTGCGCGTGCCACCACTCTGGAGGCGTAGCTTCAGAGGAACGTCTGAAGAAAGGGGTTTGGACTTTTGAACTGAATATTTTCAAAATGTAGCTTGCTCGAACCGTTTTTCCAAGATCTCAGACCCCACCTTTAAGTTATTACAAACCTGGACTATGAGGTGGACATAGTTCTCACAGATTCTGCATTTTCAGTTGGCTTTAGTTCAGTAAATAATACCACAATGGAATATTTGGAGGTTTGATATATAAATAACTAGGGCAGATGAAGCTTCATTATGTAAAACCATCATCTTCAGGGTCTGGACTTTTTCTCCCGTCTGTATTTTCTACTCTGAGGTTGGAACTCATTAAATGATTCATGATGTTCTGACTCGATGAAGGGCTGGGAGATAACATCATAATTATTGCATTATGGAGATAATGATAATTATCAGGCATCTGCTTTATTTTGTTCACGTTCTGAGATAAAACACCAACAAAATAGTTTTATGTAAATCATGTAAATTCAGGTTGAACAAATCTTTATTATCCCTGAGATGATAAACTGAGCATCAACACAATCAATATTTTATGATTGTAACAGGTTTATACCTGTTCTATTTCTTGAGTTTAAAACCACTACAAACAATCTTCTTGTCTTTTTTATGGATGAATAAGATCTCAGATTGGACTGTGTGAACACTCACAACACATTAAATCTATATAAAGAAAATGAGCAAAATTAAAAACAAATCAGTTCGTGTTTTGGTTGGTTTTGGTTGTGTTTTGGTTGGTTTTGGTCATTTTTGGTCATGTTTTGGTCAGTTTTAGTGGGTTTTGGTCATGTTTTATCATTTGCAGCTGTCTGATTTCTTTACCGTCTGTCTCCTGATGTGTCATTTTGACCAGATAACCAGTGCCCACCGTTCCTCAGTGGGTGAAGTCTCGGCCCCATTTCCAGCTTCACGGAGCAGATACAAGTAATGTAGATGCAGGTTAAACCAGCGGGAGGCGTTGGTTCTGTGTTGTAAACACAGTCTTTGTGTGATCGTGGTCCTGAAGGGTAGCCTGAAGGCATCCAGCTTCTGTTTCATCCACCCACAAAACACCAGCGTTTCAGCCTTCATCACCCCCCCATCCCCCTTTAACGCCCCACACCCCACCCTCAGCCTTTAAACATCACTAAAGACCAGCCAGCCTCGTGTTTCCTGCCTCACAACACACCTGAATCCATCATCTGTTGTGGAGATGGCAGTTCTGAAGATGACTGAATGGCTCCTGGCGGTTTGTTTTTGCCTCCATCTGGTGTCTGATCCACAATGAGCGACTGATGGGGGTGGGTGAGGGTTGGGGGGGTCGGAGACAAAAGTGCTGAGGTGACAATCTATAAATCTCCTTCAGGATGAAAGATGAGTCATTTTGGTCTGGTTTCTGAAGCTGCTGAGGAGATCCATTCACATTAGGCTGAAAGAGATGACATGAGGCAGGGGTCGGGGGGGTCAGGTGGCCACAAAAAGACCACAGGAAAATATATCCCTTTAATACAATAAAGATCAAAACTGAGAAACCTGAACATAAAGCGGACGGTAACAGCGTCACATTTAACAGGAACCAATCAAAGAACAATGAACCTGAGCTCCACCAACAACTCCATACACAAGGTTTCACCTCCAGTACAGAAATAATGACTAATAGTAATGCTAATGCTAATATTGATACTAATGCTAATACTAATAATACATACCAATGCTAATACAAATACTAATGCTAATAGTGATGCTAATGCTAATACTAATCATTCTGCCCTGCTTGTGTTTGTGTGTGTGCATGTGTGTGTGTGTGTGTGTGTGTGTGTGTGTATAGTAGGTAGCTTGGCAGATAGATAACAAGTTTCCCAAGAAAAGCAGAACATCAATTTTTTTTCCAAAGCTATGCTTAAGACTCACTGTAAAACTGTACAACATATATACAGAATATGTCTCAGTTATGTTCGTTGCCGCAGTACATTTACATGTCATTATTCACTAAATAAACAGATACTGAATCGCTAGCTCATGGCTAACTTGAATGGGAAATTCCATATTCATGCTAAAGTCGGGTTAGCATTTACAAATTAACTGGAGGATTACAACGTCCCTTTATCCAACAACAAATGCTCACATCAGAAATATTTTTAGTATTCATTCATACAACAACTGAATGTAAAAATACTCACAGGCAAACATTTTCCTGACCATGTTTAGCTCCTTCTTTGGTCTGAACTGACTACAGGAAATCAGAGAGAACAAAATATACACTAGTACAATTTATTCTGACCACTAGAGGGCTCCCTTTGATTGATATTAACAACAGAACATCACACTAATGCTAATACTAATACCAATGCTTATACCAATACTAATGCTAATACTAATACTATTGCTAATACTAATGCTTATAATAATACTAATGCTAATACTGATACTAATACTAATGCTTATACTAATACTAATGCTAACACTAATGCTTATTCTAATATTAATGCTAATACTAATGCTTATAATACTAAGACTAATGTTAATACTGATACTAATGCTAATATTAATGCTAATACTAATACTTATAATACTAAGACTAATGTTAATACTGATACTAATGCTAATATTAATGCTAATACTAATACTTATAATAATACTCATACTAATGCTTACACTAATACTAATACCAATAGTGGTACTAATACTTACACTAATATTAATGCTAATAATGTTGCTTATACTAATGCTAATACTAATGCTTATAATAATATTAATACTAATGCTTATACTAATACTAATACCAATACAGAATAAAACCTGTAGGGGAAGAAATGAGTCCAGCCCTTCCTTCTTCAAATCTGCATCTAAATATGTTCAGATGAACCTGTTCCATGTCGTAGTAATCCAGTTGAGACTCAGTAATTACAGCTGTCATCACATCTTTATACTTCGTATTCATCTGGAAACACATGTGATTACATAAGGACTAGCTTCCATCAGATGCAGATCCATGTTAATTTCAGATTCAGTGTTTCTGCTTCACATCTAAAACTATTTACGAAGTATTAGACCTGGACCAGGTCTAAAAACACCCATCATCTCCTAATAATGGGCTGGGGTTTTGTCTTTTGTTTTAACTGTAATAAAGACACAGACACATTAAAAATGTTTATTAAAGGTCCGACTGATTCAGTTGTGACTTTTCAACATTAATTCATCCAGTGTGAGAGAAAACCAGCCTCCTGTTTGTCACAGAAGATTTGGACCAATCACAGGCAAAGAGGTGGGATTTAAAGATGTGACTGACAGCTGAAAGGCCCAATGACAGTGGTTGATCACAGATTGAACATGACAGCTCCTCAGTGTCATTGACTTCACTGATCACAGACATGAAAAGGCCTTGTGGATTTTCCTCTTGTAACTTTAGAAATCATCTGATTTTATGAACGTATGGAAACGTACCTGTTAATGTCACAGTCTAAGGACAGAGGCAACTGAAGCTGCTGCTTTTATTCAGTTCCATCTCTGCTGAACAACTCTTCTCTACTGTATCTAATGATGATGTGTGTTCGGCTGCGTCAACTGGTCGTTTCTGTTGCTTTTGGCTGATCTGATCTCAGACTAGCTGTGGTGATCACGACTTCATCCAACTGTGTCTGTTTTCAATAAGTTAAATGAGAACTCAAACTTTTTAATGAGTCACATGAGACGAGTGTAGCTGATTGTGTCCAGCAGACCTGGGACGAGCTGAGCTGGTTCATAAATGCCTCCAGATGTATTTATACCGTCCTAATGTGGTTGGGATGGAAGTCATGTCCAAGTCTAATCATCTGAGCTGTACAAGTGAAAACAAAAGAGCATGAAACAAAGGAAAACCCCAGTGACCGAAGCACAGACTGGAGGAACAATGAACCCAAGCCAGTCCATGATGAAACTGTACCTCAGTGTCCTTGGAAAACACTGAAATGGAAATAAGAGGTTGTTGAAATAACTAAATAATATTGATGCACGACGTCATGGATTAAAGTCATGTCCAACATGTTCTCATTTTACTGAACAGTTTGGATGAACAGTTTTTTCTGCAGGTCGTGATTTAAAGACGTGTTCTCATACATCAGATACTAAGTTTGTTTAACCAGGACTGACTATAAAACTACCTCCTAGATCCTCCTAGTGGTTGTAACTGGTAACTACAGGTTTGTTTTAAACCATCTCTAATGTGATATGTACCATAAACCTGGTTCTCCAGCTCCTCCAGGACCAATATGACCTAAAGGAGGTCCTTCATCCAACACTAATGGAACCATCCACTGATGGTTTTCACGGTCCAGTTGTCACAATGATGGACCAGGACTTTCACACAGACCAGGACTGTAGACCCTGAAAAACACTGGGTCCACTTGATTGAATGTCTTCTTCATGATCTATGATGAGGCATTTGCAGCCACTATGTGGCCCATGATGACAACCACTATGACGACCACTATGAGGACCATTATGAAGAAAAATGATCAGGTCCATGATGAAGACCATGATAAGGACTGCAATGAGGACCATGATGAGGACCACTATAAGGATCACAATAAGGACCATGATGTGGACCACAATGAGGACCACTATGAGGATTGGGATGAGAACCACAATGAGGACCACAATGAGAACCATGATAAGGACAATGGTGAGGTCCACAACTCGTCTATTTCTACAAATGAAAACAACTTTAAAGGGAGAAGTTTCCAAAGAAAACCAATGGTGACAGAAGAACAGATCATGAGGTAAACGGTCGACAGATCATCTAAAAGATTTAGATTAGTGTTTCTCAATGAGGGTGGCACTGCCCCCCCCCCCCCCCCCCCCCCCCCAGGGGGTGTTGGAACAACCCGGGTTGCAACTTTCATTAGGGGGGCAGGAGGATGCTCATGGTACCCTGCACTCCACCCAGGTCCTCTGCAAAAAGATCTGTCGCATTACTTGCAGATAGATAGATAGATAGATAGATAGATAGATAGATAGATAGATAGATAGATAGATAGATAGATAGATAGATAGATAGATCAGTCTTTTAAAGTGTAATTCCACAGATGACCACTAGGTGCTGCTGCATGAAGCCCCTCCTCCCATTGACATACACGGATTTTCTCTCAAAAAACCATTGGTTTTATTTGGATCCTTTCATAACTGTTCCAATCTATCTGGAAATGTTTGCTCTGTCAATCAGCTCCACCTCTTCTGTCCAAATATGGTAACTTATAACTCTAAAAAGACAGCAGGGAAACAGAGAGAACAGACAGCTGATCTCAGAACAGCATTTGAGGGAACAGTGGCAACATCTCATGTCCTTGTCGTTCAGCTGATGATACAGTGAGCACCATCCCATAATGCACTGTGGTGTAAACACTGACCCAGACAACTAACAAATAACACCAAGGACGCAGGTTTCCCTCTTATGTCACAGCCACATAATAATAAGTCGTACTCTAAACTCTTGTTGGTGTAAAATGTGAAGTTAATGAAACAGACCCTGGCATTAGGTTGTATTAGATGTTTCCTGATTCGTTATATTACAGCGTTCATTGTTAATGTCATTAACTGTCACGTTTTCATGAAACTAAACTGTAAACGGTGTAGACAGGAGGTGATGCTTTGGTTCTTTTCAGGTTCTGTGGTCCAATGTTCTTTTTATTTTTTTATTTTTTTTTTTTTTCAGACAGATTGTTTGTTAACATTGTCTTTTCAGCATTGAAAGACATTTTACAGCATTTCAACTATATTTACAAGGTTATTGTTTTGGTCCGATGTTCTGCAGAACCACCTGTGGAGATGCTGATGATCAGGGATGAAGGAAACTGAATCATCACTTCAGACCACAGCAGAGCCCCCCCCCCACCTATACCCCCACATCCTGATGATGCATCTAATGATTTTTAGTGAAGTCTGTTTCCGTCGGTGCCTCGAGGCCGGCACTAATTAATTCTTCATCAGAATATTGTTGAGCTGCAACTTTTCTTGGCCTGGAGTTCCTGCGGTAACTTGAACGTACATTTCCAGGTGGAGGTTTGGAGGGGGTTTGAGGGGTGTGTGTGTGTGTGTGTGTGTTGGGGGGGGGGTAGTAGATGGTTCAGACTGAAGGTACAGAGTCAGACAGATGGTGATAAAGACACAACTATGAGAAGATGAAAACAGCAGAACACGGTGGAAAATCCACAAAGAGCTGCTGGTGCCATCGTAACAACATCTGTTTGGTTTTGGATAAATTATGTAAAAAAAAAAACAAAAAAAAACAGGATGAATGATGTGTGGAACAGACACACAAAACAGTCTTTTCATGAGCCTCGAAGCCAACAAACTTCAATTTTGTTGTTTGCTGATGAACTTGGTAATTACATCAAATTAAGAGCATTTACTTCAGCGGGTGTTTTCCATCTGATAATTGGTATCCTTTCACCAGCCTTTGGAACACACTTCCTCTAGGATGAAATTAGCGCAATTATTGGTGCAGGGGAACCCTGAAGCCCACGGACAGGGGAGGGGGACGGCTACAGTGGTTTAACAGAGCCCCCGCTGCCACCACATCGTCATAGAAACACAATACCTTCACACCCGTCGCAGCACATTCACCCCATTTAATGATTCTGTCATCAGGTCTGACGGAGGCGCTGGTTCAACGCCGACATGAGTAAAGGGGGAAATGTCACCTGATCCTGGTTTTCAGCTGTAAGTGATCTATGTGGTTTATGTTGTCTATGTGGTTTGTGTGGTCTATATGGTTTATGTGGCCTAAGTGGTTTATGTGGTCTATATGGTTTATGTGGTCTATTTGGTTTATGTGGTCTATGTGGTTTATGTGGTCTATATGGTTTATGTGGTTTATGTGGTCTATTTGGTTTATGTGGGTCTATGTGGTTTATGTGGTCTATGTGGTTTATGTGGTCTAAGTGATTTATGTGGTCTATGTGGTTTATGTGGTCTAAGTGGTTTATGTGGTCTATGTGGTTTATGTGGTCTATGTCAGGGGTCCCCAACCCCCCGGTACCGGACCAGTACTAGTCCATGGATCATTTGGTACCGGGCCACAATGAAAAAAAAAAATTGTGGTTAATATTAAAGCAATTTTTTCCATTAGTCTTGTGGAGATTTTATTACGTCTGCCAAGGAGGTTATGTTTTAGCCAGCGTTGGTTTGTCTGTCTGTCTGTGTGCAAGATAACTCAAAAAGTTATGGATGGATTTGGATGAAAATTTAAGGAAATGTTGATACTTGCACAAGGAACAAATGATTAAATTTTGGTGGTGATTGGGGGGGAGGCACGGTGGGGGCCCACTGATCTGCCTTGGAGAAGGTCTGCGCTCTCAGAGTGTTTCTAGTTTTGAAAAGTGACTGTTTCCACCCTCGCCTCACAACCACTCTTGACTCTGGTGCGCCATTTCATGAATCAGTTGTAACACAAGCTAAAGAAATGAGCCAAAAACAAAATTCACTGTAGAACTTTTTCAGGAAGGAACGAGGAAACGATGAGGCTGCAGAAGGGTCACAGACTGCCTGCAAACAGAAAGCTGCATTTAGAAGGAAATATCATGATTCCTGCCTAAGTTATAGGTTCATCGCAACAGGTGACACACAAGCGCCTCCAAACTGCTCCGGCACATCAATCCATGTTTGAGACAACTTCAGACTTCTTTGCATTCTGGATTAAAGTCAAAGCAGAATATGTGGATATCGCCACAAAAGCCCTGAAAGTCCTTCTTCCGTTTCCAACCTCATATCTTTGTGTGGCTGGGTTTTCTGCGATGACAGCCACCAAGGCAAGAATCCAGAGTAGACTGGATATACGGAACACAATTGGAGTGTGTGTCTCCCATCTGCCCCAGATGGGACCATCTAGTTGCAGGGAAACAAGTCCAGGGTTCCGACTGGTTCTGCATTAGGGCGAGTTGATATTCTACTGTAGAATCATTGTAATTGCCTGATATACAGTGTAAGTGTTTCAGATCACATGCTCTGAACTGACAAAGGTTTTTGTTATTGGAACTCCTGCACCTCTACCCAGTCCGCAGAAAATTTTCATGCATGAAACTGGCCCATAGTACAAAAAAGGTTGGGGACCACTGGTCTGTGTGGTTTTTGTGGTCTAACTGGTTTATGTGGTCTATGTCATTTATGTGGTCTATTTGGTTATGTGGTGCAAGTGGTTTATGTGTTCTACAGGGTGGGGAAGCAAAATTTAGGAATATTTTGAGGCAGGGATTGAAAGACAGTGTATGACCAATTAGTTTATTGAAAGTCATGAGAATTTATTTGTCACAAGAAAATGTACATAATAGAAAATGTTTTTATTCTATGTGTCCTCCTTCTTTCTCAATAACTGCCTTCACACACTTCCTGAAACTTGTGCAAGTGTTCCTCAAATATTCGGGTGACAACTTCTCCCATTCTTCTTTAACAGTATCTTCCAGACTTTCTCGTAATAGTTTTGCTCATAGTCATTCTCTTCTTTACATTATAAACAGTCTTTATGGACACTCCAACTATTTTTGAAATCTCCTTTGGTGTGACGAGTGCATTCAGCAAATCACACATTCTTTGACGTTTGCTTTCCTGATTACTCATATGGGCAAAAGTTTCTGAAAAGGTATGGATAATAGTGTTAGGTATGATTATGACATCAATATATGTTTGGTTTCAAAACAATTGACGTAGTGCCTGCTGAGAAAAAACAACTAAATGTTCATTGTAAATTTTGCTTCCCCACCCTGTATGTGGTAAATGGACTGCACTTACATGGTGCATTTTCTAGACCTTCATGGTGCCCAAAGTGCTTTACAAAGCCTCACATTCATGTGTACATGTGTGTTGTGCTGTGTGGTGATATGGGTGTGTAGTGCAGTGTACATGTGTGTTGTGTAGTGCACATGTGTTGTGTACGTGTGTGTTGTGTAGTGTACATGTGTGTATTGTAGGTTCGCTGTGGTTCCAAGCCTACAGAAAGGCCAGTAGTGTTGGTGCATCATCATCATCATCATCATCATCATCATCATCATTAAACATGGAAGCTGCACATGCTTCTTAACGACTTTGCCTTCCGAGCCATTAACTGCCTTAGAACTCAAGCGTCTTGGCCACAGAGGAGGCTCTACCGCCATCACCGCCGCCACCGCCGCCGCTACCGCCGCCGCTACCGCCGCCGCCCTGCGCTGTAGGCTCCACTCCCCACCAACTCCATCCACATGAGCTGTTTAGAGACTCCATTAGAGCACAGACAGGATGTATATTGGAGAGTTAATCAAGCTGCTTCATTTGCCCGGGGGCCATTAGTCACTGAGGATTATTGTGTGGTCAAGAAGACAAACAGAGCACGTCGCAAACACACACAATGCACCTTTAATCTGCACAGGGCAGAGCAACACCAACAAACCACCTGCCAATCACACAAATTACAACATGCTTTTTCATTAAAAGTTCAAGAAGTCTTCAGTGTCGGCAAACGGCGTCTGTTCAACTGTAAACGGATAAACGGAAACATTAGACTTTGAAATTTAATATCGAAGGAAGACACTGAAAAAGGAGGAAAAGGAGGAGGAAAAAGAGGAGGAGGAGAAGATGAAGGAGGAAGAGAAGGAAGAGGAGGAGGAGGAAAAGGAGGAGGAGGAAGATGAGGAAGAAGAGGAGGAAGAGGAGAAGGAGGAGGAGGAAAAGAAGGAGGAAGAGAAGGAAGAGGAGGGGGAGGAAAAAGAGGAGGGGAAGAAGAAATGGAGGAAGAGAAGAAAGGAGAGGGGGAAGAAGAGGAGGATGAGAAGGAGGAGGAAGAAGAGGAGGATGAAGAGGAGAAGAAGAGGAGGAGGAAGAACAGGAAAAAGAGGAAGGGAAGAAGAGGAGGAAGAGGACGAGAAGGAGGAAGAAGAAGAGGGGGAGAAGGAAGAGAAGGAGAGGAGGAGGAAGAAGAGGAGGAGGCGAAGGAGGAAGAGGAGGCAGATATTGGTATATAGCGTCCGAGGAGGATGTGTCTCCTGTTGGTTCCTGTTGGTTTCTGGTGGTTCCTGGTAGTTTCTGGTGGTTCCTGGTGGTTTCTGGTAGTTCCTGATGGTTCTTGGTGGTTTCTGGTGGTTCCTGGTGGTTTCTGGTGGTTCCTGGTGGTTTCTGGTAGTCCCTGATGGTTCTTGGTGGTTTCTAGTGGTTCCTGATGGTTTCTGGTGGTTCCTGGTGGTTCTTGGTGGTTTCTGGTGGTTCCTGGTGGTTTCTGGTGGTCCACAGTACCAGCTGATCCAGCCCAGTCTGAGGGCTGACCACAGTAACAGGGCTGTAGAAAAGTATGACACCAGCGTTCTGAGGGAACAGAAGCTGGAGCTGATGTTGAATGTGCAGGTACTCAGTGTTTTCCATCAGACGGTGCCTTCACCGGATGTGAAAGAGGCTGGAACCCAAATGCAGAGGTGTCAGGTGGAAAGGCTTCCACCTGGGGGAGGACGTAAACACCGGTGACAGGGTGGCAGCTGGATCCCACAGCCCTGAGACTCACTATTGTAGCATTATTACCCTGTCCACTTTAATACTTCTATAAACACCTGTGGTTCTGCTCCTTTATCACATATTCTGTCCACGCAATCTTCATTTTACTGAACATCTTTATACAAACTACGATGAAACATCTCCAAA
Organism: Sphaeramia orbicularis; assembly: GCF_902148855.1. NCBI lineage: Eukaryota > Metazoa > Chordata > Actinopteri > Kurtiformes > Apogonidae > Sphaeramia > Sphaeramia orbicularis. The sequence continues at coordinate 19,069,607 of NC_043961.1, read as the reverse complement.
CAGACACAGTGTCTTCATATTCATATTCAACAGATTTAACTACAAACACTGGTACATGAAAAAAATTTACCACCAGGTCAGAGGTCATGAAACCCACACTAAATGTACATACATTTTACATATGTAGTATATATAACGCACATACAGTTTGTGTATATATCGTATATATATTGTACATATAATGTACATATATCGCATATATGTATTGTACATATAATGTACACATATCATATATATATGTGTGTATGTATACACACACACACATATATATATATATATATATATATATATATATATATATTCCTGCCTTACCTGGACATTCCTGTTTATCTGTAATCTGAGCAGATCCATGTCACTGAGCAGCAGGAAAACATCCGTAGTAAAAGGCGCAACAGTCACGTCCATTAAGACAAATTACACACACAGTGAAATCTAGTGTTTCTAAAGTGAAGGATAATTACATGGACGACAACAGAACACAGCTCAGTGCATGTGAATGGATCCAGACGCTGCCTGACATATTAGCATCGGCAGAAAAGGCAGCAGAAGCAGATAATTATCCTAAGAGTCTCGAGGGCCTCTCATATGTGTAAGGTGCAAATTAGCAGCGTCGTTCTTTTCACAAATTAATAACCTTTTACAAAATTACGTCAAAGACCTTCATGGTTGGAAAAATGAGTTTAACAAACTCACAGCGTTAATTCTTTATCCATCAGTTGGATCAATGTTCATTAATACAGGATTTACTGAAGGAAACCAAACCAGAGTCTACCTGTGAGTCTGAGCTCAGGGTAATAATAACCCTAACCCCAACTCTAACCCTGTGAGTCTGAGCTCAGGGTAATAATAACCCTAACCCCAACTCTAACCCTGTGAGTCTGAGCTCAGGGTAATAATAACCCTAACCCCAACTCTAACCCTGTGAGTCTGAGCTCAGGGTAATAATAACCCTAACCCCAACTCTAACCCTGTGAGTCTGAGCTCAGGGTAATAATAACCCTAACCCCAACTCTAACCCTGTGAGTCTGAGCTCAGGGTAATAATAACCCTAACCCCAACTCTAACCCTGTGAGTCTGAGCTCAGGCTAGCCCTAACCCAATGCACAAGGGTTTAATCTAGCCACACAGGCTTAATGTAGGACTAAACCAGAAACAAATGAAGACTAAACCAGGATTAAACCAGTATCCAACCAGGACCATCTTAGATGGCCATCCCAGTCATACCATGACTGGTTTAATGTCCTTTTCCAAACAGTTGTTTTGTCTCACTGACTTCAGGAGAACGAGGTTCTGGTGGCATTTCAGTTGATTTAACATTTGTGGACTTTTTAGTCCAAGGCCCAATCCCAATTCACCCCTTGGCCCCTCCCCCTTAAAATTACCTCTCCGTTTTGCACGTTGGGGTAGGGGTGTCCTAATTCTCAATGAGTTGGAGGGGAAGGGCTAAGGGGGAGGGCTGTTTGGCCATCCAAACAGATTTTTCAGGACCACACTACAAACAGAGGGGTATGAGAAATCTCCCATAATTCTGTTTGAATCATTGGCAAGATGGAGGTAAACACAGCAAAAAAAAGTGCAGCAGTGTGATGAAAGAAACACACAAATGTACCTATTTTCTTCATAAACAACTTAATCATTTGATCAACTGTTTAATGCCATTTCATGTGCTATAGACCACATTTCTGCGGTTTGCAGTTGATAGCTGCAAAAAGGTGACCAAAGCCCATGAAACAGAGACGGCCACAGCTGTTCACATCTGTTTATAGTGGCACTGATGACTGCTGATGACGTAACAAGTCTGGAAGGGCTGTCTTTCATAGGGGAATGTTTCAACCCCTACCCCTTGCAACTCCATTTCAAGGGGTTGTGCCAAGGGCCAAGGGGTAGGGGTAAGGGGGAGGACCATGGGGGAGGGGTAAGGGGAGGACCGAGGAGTGAATTGGGATTAGGACCAAATAAACCCATATTGTCTTCAACCACTGGTCCTTAATTCCTTTTAAAACTATAAATGTGTCTCACTGAGCGGTCAATTTTTGTACGTAAATGTTGAAGACAGTGGAGGTGGAGACAGGTTCCGTTTGTCCTTATCTCTTGTCCATCTTCCGTCCATTTTCTACGGTGGAGGGGTGTTGCTTTGTCGGCTGCAGGTGTCTGACTGTGAACGCCTCATGAATCCACGCTGCAATCACAGTGATTTGTCTGAAGGCAGCACAACCGCTCATCTCAATACATTTCAATTTCATTTAAATATATTTCAATACCTCAGTGGTAGCTGTGGCTGATTTGCATGACAGGGACAGAGGAGACATGTCTTTAAAGGACTAAAGGGGAAGAAGGAGACGGCAGGTGACTCTGCTGTGAGTTTGACGGACAGCTCAGTGTCATGTTATAATGACAATTATTCAGGGAAATTAGAATAGATCTACATAAAGATTGATCTAGTCAGTAATTACTGCCTGAGGTTATCAGAAAAGTGCAAACCCCTGTTAAGTATCAGCTCAGAAGTCTGTATGTAGAAGCATTTCCAGTTTAGCTGATATGAGGATGAGCCGCTCAGAGGATTCACACCTGGAAGAACCCTGAGAAGACTTCGTATGATGGATTAAAACAGAGGAATTAGACGCGGCCCTCAGAACCATCATTTACTGGAATGAACTCAACATCACAAAGGTCTGGAAACCCTGCTTTAACCTGGAACTTTCACTAGTTAGAGTCTCATCACTTTCACTAAACAGGGGAACTACACAGCTCAAAAAGACTCTACAAAACCACCTTTAAAAGAATCCACAAAACCACCTTAAAAGAATCCACAAAACCACCTTAAATAGAATCCACAAAACCACTTTAAAAGAATTCACAAAACCACCTTAAATAGAATCCACAAAACCACCTTAAATAGAATTCACCAAACCACCTTAAATAGAATCCACAAAACCACCTTAAAAGAATTCACAAAACCACCTTTAATAGAATCCACAAAACTACCTTAAATAGAATTCACAAAACCACCTTAAATAGAATCCACAAAACCATCTTAAATAAAATCCACAAAAAACATCTCCAAAAGAATCCCCAAAACCACCTTAAAAAGAATCCACCAAACCACCTTAAATAGAATCCACAAAACCACCTTAAATAAAATCCACAAAACCATCTCAAAATGAATCCCCAAAACCACCTTAAATAGAATCCACCAAACCACCTTAAATAGAATCCACAAAACCACCTAAAATAGAATTCACCAAACCACCTTAAATAGAATCCACCAAACCACCTTAAATAGAACCCACAAAACCACCTTAAGTAGAATCCACCAAACCACCTTAAATAGAACCCACAAAACCACCTTAAGTAGAATTCACCAAACCACCTTAAATAGAATCCACAAAACCACCTTTAATAGAATCCACAAAACCACCTTAAAATCCACAAAACCATCTCAAAAAGAATCCCCAAAAGCACCTTAAATAGAATCCACCAAACCACCTTAAATAGAATCCATAAAACCACCTTAAATAGAATCCACCAAACCACATTAAATAGAATCCATAAAACCACCTTAAATAGAATTCACCAAACCACCATGAATAGAATCCACCAAACAACCTTAAACAGAATTCACAAAACCACCTTAAATAGAATTCACCAAACCACCTTAAATAGAATCCACCAAACAACCTTAAAAAGAATCCACAAAACCACCTTCAGTAAAATCCACAAAACCATCTCAAAAAGAATCCCCAAACCCACCTTAAATAGAATCCACCAAACAACCTTAAAAAGAATCCACAAAACCACTTTAAGTAAAATCCATAAAACCATCTCAAAAAGAATCCCCAAAACCACCTTAAATACAATCCATCAAACCTCCTTAAACAGAATCCACCAAACCTCCTTAAATAGAATCCACAAAACCACCTTAAGTAAAATCCACAAAACCATCTCAAAAAGAATCCCCAAAACCACCTTAAATAGAATCCCCAAAGGCTCCTTGTGTTCATGTAATGAAGGGAAAATGTAAGATTAGAATTAAACCCATGAACCATCAGATGTTCTATATTTCAACTCATATTTAAGGTGGAATGAAGTCCACATGTTTGTTTAAAGTCATTATTCAACACATGGGGTCAGTCGGCCAATCCAAAAGGTCATAGTTTCACAAACACTAACAATAAAACAGGACTCAAATAAGTTTCATGTCGAGTCAAACCAAAGTGCTTGAAGTGTTCAGTGTACACCAGTTGAATGCATGCGCCGCTGTAAAGAAAGTTTTCAACATTAAAAGGCGTGTCTGGTGATGGAGGTGACGTTCGTCCTCTGTTGACCCTGTGGTTCGCTCCTGTTGAATCCTGGTCTTTTTCAGCTGGTGTCTGTGCGCTGCTGCTGGGTTCAAAAATAACTGTAGGTTCTGGACACAGAGTCATCGGTCGGTCTGTCCATGTATGTGAGGGACGGCGGCGTGGATGAGTGCGGGGGAACCTGGACCACATGGCCACATGGGGCTCTGGCAGCAGCACCGTTATCCAAAGTCCTCCCTTCTAAAACCATCAACCCGTCTCTCTATCACAATTAGTGCCTCCACTCGCCCCCGCCATCGCCATCATTTCCGATGCACCAGGAGCTTTCACACGCCGCTCAGTCGCAGAAAAAAAGCACTGGCGTTTTGGTTTAGTGTCATTCACTCTAATGTGTTTTGACGTCTAAATCAAACATTACTGCTGTGACTGGACCACATGCAGCCGATCCAGATCACTCACAGCTCTGTTTGTACCACAGTTACATTAAATTGGAGCTTAGACCTGGAGCTGAAGGAGGTTGAGCTTAAACCAGCCTCGTATGGACACAACACCACTGACCCCAGTTAGAAAAGAAACACCTGGATTCAACATGTCCCAATACTTTTGGACACACAGTGGATGTATTTATCCTTTCCAAATGGCCTGTTTGTCTGTTAAATATGATATTATATTCATATTTAATGTTCATTTTGTGGAGTATTATGAGTTTGTCCTTTTTCTACATTGAAATCCATCTTTGACCACGTCTGTCTTCGTTTCCTGCTGAGTCTTGGTACTGGTCGATTGTCCTGATTGGTCAGTTTTCAATGGAGTCATGTGATGGGTTGGGTCATTATGATACACGGCATAAACACAGTTATTTATGTGAATCAAATGTACACAGATTCTCCATTTGCAGCCGTTCGATGCATGAATAACGGCGGCGTTTGATCCATCCTGAGCAGCAATCATGTGAGCGTGTTCAGGTCTGGGGATTCGCCACGGCCCTTAATCACAGCCAATCAGACGGAATGGGCTCATCTTATACCAGCTCCCCCTTTGATGGATCAAACACCAATAGGCCTTGATCAACAAATAAGTGATCATTAAACCCCCGGTGGTTGGAGACGGCGCTGCTGCCACAGATGTTCCAACGCTAAAACGCTCCTGATCAGTCAAACCCAGGGGTAGAAACCAACGCTGGAGACATTGGTCCCAAATCAAACTCCTCATCAGAGCCTGAGCTCCACTTTACAGGGTTAATGAGACTCCAGTCATGGTTGGAGCTGGGTCGGTGTACTGCATGGGACCGACAGCGCCAAAGCCTGCCTTCAATTAATACGATGCCAATACGACAGTCAATGGATCCAAAGCAACAAGTGTGTTTTAGTGACGAGCCTCATAAAGCTCTGATGAACAGATGAAGAGCGTCAGAATGCACTAACTCAAAGACAAGCAGACATGAATCTGCCATAGGCAGTGCATTTGCCAGAGGCCTTTGAAAGAGAACTTTGGCCTATATTTTCATGCTTTATAATCTGCTACTAATCATTTTTCTCCATCTGCAAAATTGAGGGAGTTACGGTCAAAAATTGGGTATTTAGAAAATCATGACCTTGAGTTTGACCTTTCAAGGTCATCAAAGGTCAACAAAATTGGTACCAAATGAAAGACCATATCTGCCTTCCTATAGGTCAATAATACAAAGTTAGTCGATATCCGTCTTAATTTTCAAGATAGAAGCCGTTTTGTGAATATGCAAATTAGGCACTTGAGCCCAGGTCACTTAGATGCCAACAACTCAAAATCTATAAATACGCATGTGACAAATGAGGTAGGTAATGGATAGAGAATTGAATTTCCAATAATTTGGCATTAGTTTGAAACTGCTACGATGAACAGAAGGAAAGTTATTAACAATAAACAAATTATACATATGTTACGATAGCAACCGGAAGTCACGCAACCAAGAGTTGCATAATTTGGCATATGAGAAGGGACTTGTACAGAGATGTTGCATGTTAAATTTTGGTATGATCTGATGAATATTGATCATATTACAGCCATTTGAAATTTCAGAAAACTGAGTTTATGGACACCCCCCCCCCTAATATTTACCCTGGGGCGCTAACGAGGGCATGACCCTTATGATGTCATGATGCACATCATCAGATGCAGAACAGAAAAATGCACAGTTTGGCTTTGGTTTAAAGTAGATATGATGATTTTGACGGAAGTTATGGCAAAATATCCATTTTGAACTTTGGCCTATATCTCAGTTGTACTTTGGCCTAATATTGGCAAAAACTAATCAGGTCGACTAGAGAATATGGACAATCATTTGGTCATGATTTGATATTAATGATGCTTGAAATGTGACCACTAGAGTGCATACAGACAGACAGACAAACTGACCAGTATGCTTGCCCTCGGGCAAACAGTAAGTTTACTGAACTCACCTAACCTTTGATCCCAGATACAGACAGGGTTAAAAAAAAAACCTGCACAATATTTTAATCTTATAATATAATATTTTAATATTTTAATATTTTACAAAAATAGTTGAATGAGTGAATGAATGAATGAATGAATGAATGTTTATTTCAGTTAAATACAAAATACAAAACACATACATATTTAAAAAAACAACAAAACAAAACACCTACATATTAAAAAAAAACAAAAACATAAATTAACACATTTTGCAATTAGTTGACTTCAGTTCGCTACATTCACCTTGTTTATTCATGATCTAATATGGCTTCTGTTCTGTCTTCTAACAGTAGGGGTATCTAGTCTCATTCAGCGGTTCAACAGACTCAGCAGTTCGCAAAGGGATTCAGTGAGTCATCGATCTGTGAACGATTCAGCGAGTCAACGATTCGTGAATGATTCAGAATCAATTCAGCGACTCAGCTGCTCTTTCATTCAGTGGTTCAATACCTCAGCTCGGTCCGTCCGTCACCGGCAGCTAGTGTGGCGATACAATCAGAGATGTTGCCGTGGAGATGACCTGCTGCACGGTGCATCACATAGCACTTCCACCTCTGACTTAATGAGTGATTCTGACGAGTTTATGTGATAATAAACAAAATATTAGCAAGGTGCTGCTGAATCGATTCAGTTGTGTTGGCGAATTGATTCGTTCATGAATCGCCCATCACTAGCATTTACCTGTTTACATTTTCACATGATGCCCTTTTCTTAAAAATTGCTTTTCTTGCACTGTTTAATTTATATTCTGCACTATTTTTATCTGTATTTGTTTCTATATGTTTGGATTCTGTAGACAGCAAAGCAAGAATGTCATTGTACAGGGAAACATGTTTCACTGTTTGTATGAAAATAGATGCTTTAATGTTAAATCTGCCTATTTCTAAACAGAACATAAATAGTAAAGGTATGACACATTTACATACTGAGGTATTTCTATCACTTTCAACAAAACATGTTAAAGAAATAAGGATATTTTCCACATTAATCCATATGAAAAGCAAAGGATTATTGTGTGACTTTGGTCCATGTCTACGTCTCATGGACTTTCAAAACTTTACAAACATTATACAACATTAAAAAATAGGCTAAAAAACTGAACTGAACTGAATAAAAAATAATAAACCCATGGAGTTGGATGAATGACAGTAGATGGAGACATTGGGTTTATGTTCAGTTAATGAGAGATTGGACTGAAAAAGACATATTTCCTGCATTTTCTCAGTTTTTGATATAATAACCTTCAAACTTTAAGAAGAGACACCCAGGAGGAGGCTGAAGAGGAGGGAAAGAACAACACAAGTACATTCAAAGTCACGCTGAAGCTCTAATTGACTTATGCACATGGTGGATGTTGATTGGGAGGCGTTTGGAGATGTTTTCCTGATTTCTCCTGGGGATTGGAACAGAACGATATAAACAGCATTAATGGAAAAAGATGAAAAACGCTCTGAGTTACGCTGCTTCTCTCTTGCAGGCGTTAGAATAGGAAGGACTTTTTCATAAGGAGAGGCGTCGTTGTGGTTCAGTCAGCGCCGATCCTTTCTTCTACCTTTCCAACATCTGAACATGCTCAACCATTCCATTTCAGCTATCGGAGGCTCAAACATCTCACAGATCCACAAATAAAATGACCTGTCTGTGAAGACGGCGCTGAAGGAACCTGTTACAGAGACCAGCGGTTCGGTTCTGCAGACTGGAACCCAAACACAGAGAATAAAATACAAGAACCTCAGCTCCATCCAGTCTTGAGTTCTACATAGAGCATCCATCAGACAGAACACGACATGGCTCTGGACTCGGGGCTGGATTTAAGTCCAACCTATATAATCTACAGTTCAGGGCCTTTGACTCAGTTGGTTGTTTCTTCAAATTTAAATATTGCAAATGAATCATCTCTAATTGCATTACTAGTTAGATGAATTATAGATGATGTAATATTTAGTATCAGTGTTTTTTGTGTCAGTAGTCTATAGATAATTCATGGAATTATAGTGGATATAATTGAGTTCTTCTCTGAAACTGGTCCCTAAAAACAGGACAGAGGGGCTAAACATTCAAACCAGATGTAGACAATTGTTATGAAGCAGGTTTGGAGGCACTTTGGCTCTATTTTAAAAATAAATATTTACTGAAATAAAAGAGAATCTATTTTTCAGATGAAGCAAATTTTTATTTGACGTGCGCATGCAAAAATCCACATGTAACACGGTAAAAAGGACACAAAAATTACGCGCTACTATTTTTTCGAAGATCTTTTTATTCTCTCACAGGTACATTTTGGGAATCAAAGTAAAAATGCAAGGCAGAGTGTTTTGCAAAAATGACCGCTGTTGCAAAATCACTTGCAAATTATTTGTGATTAAATGAGCAGGTTGTGCACATAAAGCGAGTGGACACACGGAACCTGGAATGAGACTGAGATTCATGAAAAACCCCAGGGGCGCCGCTACCAATTGTGGGCCCCATGACAGGAAAACAATTATTACTACAACAAAAACACGCACAAACACATATGTATGTATGTGTGTGTGTGTGTGTGTGTGTGTATATATATATATATATAGTTATATATATATATATATTATTTTTTTTTTTTTCTTAATTTTATGTTTTTTTCCTTTTTCTTTTTTTTAGGGGTGTAACGGTACAGAAAAATTTTGGTTCGATACAGTGAAGGGGACCAGTTTCATTTAAAAACAACTTCAAATATTACCAATCTTCACGAGACAATGCCGGCACATCACTCTTGTTTCGTCAACTTGTCTCTTCTGTCTGTTGACATAACTGACAGGGAATCCGAAATGCTCCGAAATCAAGACCGTAGAGAAGTCGGAGGATCTTTCAACTTTGGCTTTGTACCTGTGACTCTGCTCTGAGCTGCCATGATGGTTTACCTTCAGCATGTGGACAGTGCATGGACCGCTCAAATATTGCACATGGGTTCCATGCGTCCACCCTGCTCATACTGTGTGTGTTCTGCTTAAGGCGAGTGTTTCTGTTCTTTACATAGGCTGCATGTATTTGTTGGGTACACCTCCATATTGTATTGAAGGCCCCTAAAAAAAAAAAAAATATATATATATATATATATATATATATATATATATATATATATATATATATATGTATACACACACACACACACACATGCACATAAACACTCTATCAAACACAAGTAGGACAGTAATCTATACAGTATGTACAAGACAAATATTATCAATATGATAATGAAAAGTAATGTAGACTTGAAAGTGTGCACTTTCTACCAACATATTTTCAAGTCCAATATAAACGTATGTTGAGAACCTGCTTAGTTCCAGGTAAAAAAAGTCCGATCCTGCTGATCTTTACTGTAAACACCTAATACATTAACTCCAAGCAGGAGTTAATAAAGCGCTGCATGTGAGAGCCAAGACAAAACCAAACCACAGGCATTTGCCAGTAAGTGAAACACAAAGTGATGCGCCACACATACTGACGACCACAGCGGAGCAGCAGATGCCTTCCAGCTGCTCACAGATTCAATTCCTCTGTGGAACGCTGCAATATCTGCGCAACACTACAACACTATCAGTGCATTCCAACAGCGCCGTCAGGGGAGGCGGGCTGCCAGGGAAAACATATGGTCCTATCTCCAACACAGCAAAAAAACAACATAAAAACAGCGCTGATAGGCACCTTCACAAGTTTACTGTACACTCAGATCTCTGAGGATACCAGCGCAGTATATGCACAGCTTTCACCGCCGCCACCACCACCACTACAGAACACAGCGTTTATAGGGTGGCCATGGGCACAAGGTGACAGCAGCATCCTGGGAATTCACATCAAACACCAGGAGGCGCTTGGTATGCGTCGAAGAGGAGGAAATAGAAGAGACGCTGTTCATCTCCTATTTTTACCAATAGAGGGTTGATTTGACAGTTAATTGAAGGCTGTTCTTATCTGCACCAGCTCCGTCTCCTGTATTTCCTCCCAGTGCCGTCGTCATCTGCATACGTTATTAACTCTCACTACCTGAACATAAAACGGAGCCCAGCCACAGATAAGACGACTGTTTTACTGCCACCTCACTGGAGACAGGAAACTTTTTCTCCTGCAGAGGAAGTAAAATTAGCATTTAAATAGCAGCACATATTCTATCATCGAAGTCGATTTGATGCAACAGCAGCTGACACATGGAAAAAAGACAAAAAACACTAAAAAACAAACACAAAAACAATCAAGACAAACAGCGCTGGAGAGAATATCTGAAGCTGCAAAAATACATGGATTTGTTTCCGTGATGTGAGAGACAGGAGGTGATGGAAGAGTTTCAGCTCCGGGTAAGAAGGTTAAAGCTGAAACACTCCACACTGAAGCAGCCAATGAAACGCTGTCATGACCTGACATGTCCCGACACACTGAACCCAAGCACCACCATGGGTCTGGTCCAGCTGAAACAGGCTGAGATTGGAACTGGGCCTGGACCAGGGAAACTCCTGGACTGCATGGACAAAAACCAGACCTGTGGACGTGAGGACACAGACTCCTGTGACTCTCCTGGGTCCTGGTTCAGGTGTTTTGAACCTGTTGGTCATGTGATGGTTTGTTTCCATTGATGTGTGTATTAGTGCAGATATATCAGTTTAAACGTCTGATTTCCAGACAGAAACTGTGTCCCAGGCAGGTTTGTTCAACTGTCAGTTATGTGTTTTTTCCTTTAACTGTTCATTTATCTCTAGGTTTGACGACTGTTAAAAGGAAACAGAAAACACACAGAACTCAGCAAATGTGTCGGGAATAATTCTGAAGTTTCTCACCATTTTATTTCCTAATGAGAACCAAAATAATAACTGGATATTTTTCCAGTTAATTCCTCATAAACTGGTCAGTAACTTGGTGTTGTAACATCATGAACAGGTTCTTCCATCGTCTACTTCTGGATCTGAGTTTAAGGCCTTAAACCAACGGAAACTAGGGCAGTAGTTTCAGATTAACCCTGACAGATGGACAGACAGAGAGAGACAGACAGAGGGACAGTCCTGTCCTCAGGTTCTCCAACAGTCCTGTTCTCGGGTTCTCCACATGGAACCTTTTATCTGGGCTTCCCTCACATCTGTGTTTCCCTTTTTTTCGTCTCATTGAATACACTTAATCATGACTTTGGCGCTGGAGCAGAATTATTCATGGGCTATTGAAATGAGAGTGGGGAGCCATTAATCAGATAGTAGTAAGTGCCAGGGATGAGGCCGCTGCCTATTAAAATGTATGTCCTTTTAATTTGGGTGCAAGGCGCTGGCGAGGAGCAGCTCCACGCCTCAACCGGCCTTTAACGGCCACTGTGTCGTTTACATTCACGGGTACGGACAGAGGAAAGGCCGCGAGCGGCGCTGACGCCGAGCAAGGTCAGTGATGCAGCCATTGTCTCCACTACTGAACATGAAACCGTTATTGATCACTTTAAAAGTCAGCACCATAAAGCACAGCATCTGAGCTGATCGCTGATTGGACCCAGTCAGGTTTAGAAAAGCCTTCAGTCACGAAGTAGATTTACAGCTAAATTAGGGACAATATCAGCTGTGCATAAATACAAACAAAAGGGAAAACTGGTGTTACAGCTACTGCAGTTGTATTTGAACAGAACCAGACCTAAAGGTCCAATGGGTCGTACTTAGATCCACCTGCAGAAGTCAACTCAGTATTCAGAGTTCATCCATTTTACGTAGGTTAGAGTTAAAGTTCATTGTTTTATCCATGGGTTTCACCTCAGTTTTTCTTCATGCGTCTTCACTTCTAACCATGGCTCAGGGTTGGATAATAAGGGGTGAAAACTAGTGAAAGGTGGAGAATCCATACGGAATAGTTAATGAACATAACATGAAATATGTGATGAAGAATGTGACAGGAAGGAGAACTCCATGACAATGCAGGAATGACTTCACAGCCTCTACAACAACATGGAAAAACAGATTTTTATTTCAATATTCATGAGTGTGAGAATTTTAATGAACTGCTTTAAAATCAGCCTGGTTTTATTTAATGTCGTTGACGCTGTTTTAATTTTCTACAAAACAAATACTGTCAAAGCCAACATCAGACATAAGTGAAGCTGGAACAGTGGCGTCATGTCCTCACACCTGCACAGAAACCCTGGACAACCAACACTCATACTTCTGATATGGAAAAACAACAGCAGGAAATGAAAAACAAACAAATAATAAAAAGGACAAAAATGGAAAAATGGTGACGTCCATGTAGACATGGGGTTAGAGACGATATGGACGATGGGTTGATTTTCAATCAATTACTGTTAATATTTTGCTTATTAACAAAGTCAACAATGCTTTCTTTACTAAAACTACATGTACATGAGTGAAGCATCACCCAGCGTTAATGTATGATCACAAACAAACTGGTTTCAGTCTGGGTTGAACTGCATGAACCGTCTCCACTGGAATAGACAGATAGATTTAGATAGGTTTATTTGTCCTTCACAGGAAAATTGTTTCCACATTCCGTACAGCCAAAAAAAAATACAGCCCATCACTCACAAGAAGCATACAACACAAACCCCAAAACACCATTCCACACCATAGACCTGTCACCACACACATCCAACTAATAATAATAATAAACTCAATTCTTCAACTCAATCTCCAGAAAGTAAAACCTCAATGACTGGTTTTCATTGGATCCTCATTGGGTCCATGAGGCTTTTCTGAGTCTAGACCTGAAGTATTTCACCATGAATACGATGCAGGTTAAACCCTACACGACTTATGAAATATTCATTCACATTTTGGATGAAATTTTACATGGAAACTCACCACTTTACTAACTCTAACTTAACTAAGTGTGTATTATATTAAGGGTTAGGGTTAAGTTAATACTCAAGGAGGTGCTTATTAAAATAAAATGGCTAAATAGAACAAAAAACACACCAAACTACATTCAACCTCTAAAAAATGTGACTATTTTATTTTAGTTTAGATCAGGGGTGTCAAACATGTGGCCCGTGGGCCAAATGCAGCCCACCAGAGGGTTCAAATCCAGCCTGTGGGATGAATTTTTGAAATGCAGAAATTACACTGAGGATATTAACAATCATTTTAGTTCAGGTTCCACATACAGACTAATTCAATCTCAAGTGGGTTGGATCAGTAAAATACCATCATAATAACCTATAAAAACTCACAACTCTAAATTTTGCTCTTTGTAAATGTAAAAATTTTCAAGTAATTTTCTTGTATTTACACTAAAACAAACTATCATTCCACAAAAAATGTGAATTACCTGAAATGCCTTAAGAGAAGTGTAACTGAACTAACATTCTGCCTGTTATTGTGTATTTGTAGATACACTGTGATCTGTAAGTTATAAGGTACATGTGGAAATGATAAACTGAGGCAGAATATTGTTAAAATTGTACTAATTTTTCGTAAGAAAATTTAGGTTGTTCATGTTAATCATATTATTTTAAAGGACAGTTTGTAGATGTAAACATTTTCATCATGTAAGGAAAGCTTGTAGTTGAAATTATTTATATATAATTATGTTATTACTAGCATGTTGACCCGTGGGGAACCACAGGTCATATTAATACCGATATCTAGGGATTGAATTTAGTAAATGTGTTGTTCCCGTCATGTAGCTTGTTGTGCTTCCCGTCAATTACAGGTTATTACAGATGCAGATGAACATTATCGTCTGTCATGACACAAACACTGTAGGCGTGGTTTAACTTAATACAGGACAAAACAGAAAACTGAAAAAACAAACAACACATTCCCATCATATAGAATCAAGGTCTATCAGTTCATATTAAATAAACCAGACATAATTGGCCTTAAACGTCCCTTTTTTTTTTATTTCAGCCATGACTCAAACACATGTAAAGGGTTCTACAGGGAAGTGGACGGTCCATCCAAACATCACTGTCCTCAGGGTGAAGAACACAGAATCAGCCAGAACTAGATGAAACTGTTTTACAAGGAAAAGACCCGACAAGCTCTGTTTTCATTGGCCCTGAGGTGATCGTACTGAAACCCTGAACTCTGAACTAACGTGTCCTGAGGAGTTTACACTATCCACCATTCAGAGGTCGGAGGGAGCCTACAGGCAGCCAATCAGATCAGAGGATCTGACGCTGTAGGGTTTAAGGTTTTACAATGTCTTCACTGAGCAGAGACAAACTGGAGATGAAGTTTATTATAATCCACATAGAAATAAAATACATGATTTAAAACCTATACATTTACTAACCACAATCCTTTATACAAATTATACTAGTACTATTATTATTATAAATACTACTATTACTATAATTACTATATAACTATTATAGTTCAGCCTCAAAAAACTACTGAAACATTCAACTCACAAATAAATGAACAAATACTCACACATTCTCAGATTACGTGAATAAATTAGCAGGAAAAAAGATAAACTTGGAATCTTCTCAAGAATTAAAAAGTCCTACATTTGTGAGAAATACCAGGACAAAAATACTGGATTTATAAGAAAAAAGTATTCACAAATGCATGACAAAAACTAAAAAAATTCTTAAATATTTTGGTGTTTTCTTATAAATTCACGTCTTCTGTCTTGGCATATATTCCAAGTAGTTTCTCATTATATATATATATATATATATATATATATATATATACATATATATATATATATATGTAAAACTTTTTGTCTCAGCTCCTATAACTTGCAGTGTTCATGGTTGGGCTCTCAAATTTTGACACAAAGTACCCTCATTTGTCTACTACAAATCAAAATGCCTGCAACCTCTCCAACTATATCACAGAATTAATTATTTAATGTCAAAGGCAAGGAGTGCTATTGTTATAACCTACCCCACTACCGGGTAGGTTGTAACACAACCCAGGGTAAATTGTAACAGTAAGATTAAAAAACTAAAAACTGAGACTACAGCTCAAAATATGCCTTCGTATGAATTTATTGTGCATGTGCTAACACTCAAACATCTTCCAGTGGTTTACTAAGAATGAAAAGAACTTGTCACTGATGGGTAAATGAAAAACATTCTCAGTGGCATTGATCCTAAGAGTCAAAGCACATTCTTTGAAAAAATATTCAATAATACTTATGAATGGTGTACTCATGAGGACAGAAAACTTCAGTGGGAGGTGAGAAGCAGCTCCCAATTCACAAAAATATTTCAAGGAAGATGTTTGCCACTTAAAGAAACAACCACCATGCACACAAATGATAAAACAGGGACGTGAGTGTGTTCATCTGTATATGTGATCACAGATATCTGTAGGTTTTCCTGGGGTGCAGTTTTTTTCGTGGACCCATAACTTGCAAGTAAAGCATTCGATCCACTTCCTCTGGGTTTTGAATTGCTAAAGGGCTCCATGCACACAAAGCAGATATTCTCCTTATCTGAGGTGACACTGGGTCACTGTCTTGACCCTTGTTCTCTGAGGTCTTGCAGTTTCTTGCAGTATCTGCTCAGTGTCACATGGCAGATGGAGGAGTCTTTAGTAACTGACCGCAATGTCTTTCCCTGCCTCACTTCATCTGATGCAGCTTTAAGTACATGTGCACACACACACCCCTATTTGTTCTCCGCACTCATCATCTTGGTATACTGAAAAGAGGGAGTAGGATACAGAAAATATATGAGATGTCATTACGGGGATGGTTGTAACATTTTTGGAAGTGTTACAACCCTCCCCACCCCTGCCAGCCGTGTTTAGCTGTACTAGCATGATAGCTTAAATTAGTGTTGATGAATGACTCATATTTTAGCTCTTCAATCTAATAGAAGTTTCCTAATTCAAACTTCAACAGTGTCAGTACTAATCAAATACATACGGTAAATATGTTTTTTTTAAACCTAAAAGACTACCCAGGCCTCTGTTTTGTTTTTTTGTTGTTTTTTTTTCCTAAAAACATGAAACTCAGTGCCAAACACACTGTTCTAACCCGGTGGTAAAGTAAACGCCTCTGTGTGTATTGTGTTCTGTTTCATTACATGTACTGTGAGTTTGTCAGTTTCTGTTTCAGCCAAGGGTGAGATTTTAAAGCCATAGGCTTCATTTCTTTATCACACGTACATTTTAACTTTATTTCTTGAGTTCCATGAGCTGAGTTTTGATAAATACAATTAGACCCTTTGTATTCAGGAGGCTGTCGGTGGATCATGTGAACAGAGTTAATAAAACCCTGAGGACACTGTCATCCATTCAGTCTAAAGCCTTGAGACGTCAACAAAGATGAGAACGACGGCGGAGCTTTGCAGAGGGTCAAAAATTCAAACAAACACACAAAATGCACAAGAACCCCAGACAGAAAACTACAACCACACAGCAGATGCATGAGTACACACAGATAAATCTGAGCAGATACAGGAGCTGAAGGACGCGACGGTCTGTGGAGATGGACGACCAATGGAAGACCACAGGCTGCACTCTAAGCCCCGCCCCCTGGGCATTGGAGGCGTTTACAGGTGAGTTCTCTGTCAGATGGTCTCAAACAGACGGATCCGCTTTGAAATCTTCAGTCTCTTTAAAGCCATCAACAAACACCCATTTGGGGAGTTTCAGCTCCAGATGGGTCCACGTTTGTGATGTCGAGCCCAGACGGCGGCAAACGAGCAACAAAGGATAAAGAGGCGTCGAAGGGCGAACCTCCAGAGGGTCCTGCTGTCGGAGCCCCTGACCGCCGACCCCCCAGGAAAAGAACCACAAAGTCCTGCAGATGGAGTCACTGAGGCCACGATACACCCACATTTACCACTTTATCACTGACATTCGAACACAACACACAGCAACCGTGAGTTTAGGGGTTTTAACCCTTCCACTCCCACCACATCCAGTCATTTAACATTAAATACAGGAGTGAGAAAACCTTTGTCAATATCTTCATGTTATACCTTATTATAAAGATTAGATTCTCCACAACCTAGTCTCTGAGTTTCTTTTACAATTTTAATGAATAACAAAACATAATTAGTGACAGAATCATGTGTATAGTGATGGAAGATAATGGAACGAGTGTAGTTCAGTTCAACTAAAACAGGAAATGTTCGGAAACTAGAGGTTATTACTTTTAAATGAGGTATCATTGATTGGAACTTAGTAAAAAGAAGAAAATGAACACAAGTTATGTGGAAGGAACTGATGAACCTGCCTCTGAGTCCATGTTCAGGTCTTTAAATTCAGTCCTCAGATGTTGGTACTTGGAGACGTTGACCCCATTAAAGGCCTCGTTTTTGTCAGTCCATCCTCCAACCCTTTTTCCAAACCCTAACCAAGTGGTTTTCATAAACAAACCAAATGAACCTGCACTGGAGGTTGAAATATATATTAAATAAAGACGCCCTGTGGTGAGGACCCCCCCGTGTCCAACAGTTAGTATGTGATGGAACTAACTCCATCACATCTGATCTGAAGGACAACATTCATTAGAACAGATACAGGTGTAAACGCTGTCTGTCCATGCCATCAGTGGTCCAGGCCTATCCTCACACCTGTCCTGGACCTCCAGACCAGAGGTCGCGTTAACCAAAAATATTTCGTCATTGACAGATTTTTTTTTTAAATGACGGAAAATTCTGAAGGCCGTCTGTCATTTTGACAGATTAAAATACTGAGAGTAATCTACTGTTAACCTTTCCTGCTCGGCTCGTCCGACCGTAGTCAGTGAGCACAGGGGAGATTTCCTCCAGGGCCGATGTCGGGGTTAACTCCCTTGCCAGCAGTGGAAGACAGCAGCTTTTATTTTATGCACAGTATATCGATGTTTGTACTCTTTTTCCTTTTGTCCCTCGTACACACTCATACTCAAAACTGCCGCCTCACCTTGCTCGACCACTCACACACACACGCACCACACACCGCTCTCGCACTTAAAGGAACACACACACCAATCTCATAACACTACCAAAGAAAGTTTTCACACAATACTGTGAACAGAACCTGTTCGCAGAATCGCTGGTCAGTCTGTCTCTTAACAAGGCATCAAACAGTCCATAACAGCATCCACCTGTATAGAACCAACAGCACCACTTTTCATCTCTACGCTGAATACAACAGCAGTACTGCAGTCACATGACTCACTGTTAGTCCACCTGTAGTAGACCCCCTGTCCAGTTGATGGTGATTGTGAAAATTAATCAGTCAGTATCAAGTCTTGTCTCGTTGTTTAGCTGACTTTAGCCAAAATTAGATGCTACTTTGCTAGCGTAAAATGTGAAGACAGCCGAGTCTCCTTAGTTATTTTAAAAAAGCCCAGTAAATATGATGGCATTGATAAACACGGTGAAAAAAAGAGGGACTGATGCGGTAGAGGATGACAGACAAGCAAGGAATACACCAGTTCTTATGGCATTTGGTGTGCTATATGTACGCATTTTCTACCTTTCATGTGTTATTTGATGGCATGTAAATTTGTGCGTAGATCTCTGGTTCACAGAACCCGAACTCTAACCCTCAGTGCATGATAACACACCAATTAAAAGTGGCATATATAATTATGCGAGTC
Organism: Sphaeramia orbicularis; assembly: GCF_902148855.1. Classification (NCBI taxonomy): domain Eukaryota; kingdom Metazoa; phylum Chordata; class Actinopteri; order Kurtiformes; family Apogonidae; genus Sphaeramia; species Sphaeramia orbicularis. The sequence goes on along the minus strand of NC_043961.1, from coordinate 19,050,330 downwards.
GTGATATCACATTGGTTTATCAGCCAGCAGCAACTACAGCTGCTGCATCATTGAGATGTTTTTGAACATTAAATACAACTAAATATATCTCTTTATCATTAAAAAATAAAAATTTGGAATGACAGATAATAATATGTTATGACGGAATTTTTACAACCCTGTCCGTCAAAATGACAGACAATAAAAATGTCTAGCACAACCTCTGCTCCAGACCCTAACCACAGGACCACATGGATCTGGACTCTGAATTGGACTGTGACCAACTGAAGGGTCGGTTCAGTTCCAGACAGGAAGGTCCATCTAAAACAGATGGGTCTGGTTCTGACGGAAGACTGTATGAACACACACTGAACAAATGGACCACTGACCTGGTGGACAGAGACGGACACAATGGAGGACAAAGATAAACACTCTAGCATTAATGAGACGCAACCTGGAGATGGTGTCTGAAGATGAAACCACATCAGCAACGGGTCAGAGGTGTAAGTCATCTGCACCGTTTGTGTAAAGTCCAGTAGAAGATCCTGAAGAGTCCGGGTTTAGAACTTGAACTCAGAACCAGGTCAAATATTCACCAGATGGAGCAGAGATGGGTCTGTTTGTCCACATTATTGGTTGAAGCCTCCCCTCTGTTTCCATGTCAGGGAAACCCCGCCTCCCCTCTGTTTCCATGTCAGGGAAACCCCGCCTCCTCTCTGTTTCCATGCCACAAGGCATCCTGTTAAACCAGATGCTTTTCACTTGACATATCCATCAACACCTCACAGAGCACTGACCCTTCAGACCCTCCGCTCGACTAAAACACACCCGCATGTGTCGACCAGAAGGTGACACGGCGCCAACAGCATCACCACCAACAGGACATGCCCAGACTCACAACAACACAACCAGTGGATCTGAACAACGTATCCACAGTCTTCATTTCTTCTTCTTCTTCTTATTGTTATTATTACTATGAACCGGGGTCATTGCACATATGATGGAATTATACAACAGGATGGTCCTGTTAACCTGGTACAACCATAAAACAACATGTGTAGAAAGCGAAGGATCTGCAGTCGAGTCCACGTGTTTGACTTCACCTCCATGCAAATGGAACCATATTCAGTCCAGAAGCGTTCTTTGTCTGTGGATTTCAGCCTTTTTCAAACCCAACACCAGTGGCTTTATGCCCCAAATAAATAAACTGGAACCACATCATCTGTCGATGAGCGTTATGAAACCACTGATATATGAACTAGACATCGTATCGACGAATCAGACGCCTTTAAAACCAACACCAGGCTGATAATTATGTGTCCTGTTAAAGTCCTGTTACAGTTCTGTTACAGTCTTGTTACAGTCCTGTTTTAAATCCTGTTACAGTCATGTTACAGTTTTGTCACAGTACTGTTTAAAGTCCTGTTACAGTCCTGGTCCATCATTAGGTCTGTTGGTTTATTACAGTTCTAATGTCCACACATATGCATTTGTCTCTGTATTAGATCCAATGTGAGATATGTGAACTATGAGCAGCAGTTTGTTTTTGTGTCTTTCAAGGCTATGCACATATTTCCTGTATGTTCTTGTATTGCAAGGAAAAGAGAAACAAATAAATATGCTTGATCATTTCAACCCTGCAAAACCACACAGATAAAGGTGGACTCAGAGTTTAACACAATAAGTGTATATCAGAGGTTTTTCTCATAGACGTTTATGTCTGAATATGTTTATTCATAGATAATGTCCTGAAGGACTGACAGACATTAAAATAGGAACCATTTTATATTTATAATCCAGATTTGTCTGTTAAAGGGAAGATAAACAGCAACAACAACGAAATAAAGAAACAGAAGGTAACATCAGCATCTGTTCTGATGATGAAGAGTTCAGACTGGATTCAAACAGATGGGCACACTCAAAACAGATGCATCGAAAAGAAGAAAAGCCTTTCACTGTCAAATGTATGGCCTGAGTATGAACGTCACATATCTGTCACCGTTTCCAGGAAACAAGTCACGGCATTAAGACTCACACTTTTACAGTTGTCACTGAAACAAAATAGACTCGTGATAGTAGATGAATTACAAAAAGACATTATTTCATCATTATTAATGTTACAATGTGGTGAAAGAACCAGTAAAGTAAGTCCTGCTAAGAACAAAATAATTATGGCCATTTCAAATAAAATAAACCAGTAATGTAATAAAATGTTTGGTCCAATAACAAGACTGGTTATTACATTATTGGCTTAGAATAGAAATAAGAAAAAAATTCCTTTGAAAATGTAATAACTGCAGCTGATAATATACTAATACATACATACACTTTTTGCAGTTTTTGTGCAGTTTGTTCATCATAAATAGGTCTAATGGATGGAACAGTTATCATATTCATTCATTAATACATCCCATGTTTCTCTCACTGTCATTAATTATGACTAAAAGAGTCAATTAGAGAACTATCTGTTGGAAAAAAATCTTTATTTAGAACACTAATATTGAATATTGAATTTGTTTAAATATAAATTCATAGTTTCATGTATGGAGGAATATTATTAAATTCATTACTGTGACATGTATTTGGTCGTCAGATGACAAATGAATATGACTCCATTATATCTATTTATGACAAGAAAACTACACAAAAAAAAAAAAAAAAAAATCTGTTTATTTCCAGGAAATTTAGCTCTAGTTAGGTATTAGTACATTATCAGCTGCAGTTATTACATTTTCAAAGGATTTAGTTTAATATTAGGCCGAAAAAATGTACAACTAAACATTACCTGCTAAATGTTATGTTGTTATTGTCTTTATTAGCCCAGTAGCCCAGACTACAAATAATCACATAGTTATAATTACACACAACTATATTTCTGTAAACTGATTCTACATATTTCTTTAATTATCATATTGGTAATATATATATATATATATATATATATATATATATATATATATATATATATATATATATATTGCCAAAAGTATTGGTTCACCCATCCAAATAATCAGAATCAGGTGTTCCAATCACTTCCATGGCCACAGGTGTATAAAATCAAGCACCTAGGCATGCAGACTGCGTTTACAAACATTTGTGAAAGAATGGGTCGCTCTCAGGAGCTCAGTGAATTCCAGCGTGGAACTGTGATAGGATGCCACCTATGCAACAAATCCAGTCGTGAAATTTCCTGGCTCCTAAATATTCCACAGTCAGCTGTCAGCTGTATTATAAGAAAGTGGAAGTGTTTGGGAACGACAGAAACTCAGCCACAAAGTGGTAGGCCACGTAAAGTGACGGAGCGGGGTCAGTGGATGCTGAGGCGCATAATGTGAAGAGGTCGCCAACTTCCTGCAGAGTCAATCGATACAGACCTCCAAACTTCATGTGGCCTTCAGATTAGCTCAAGAACAATGCGCAGAGAGCTTCATGGAATGGGTTTCCATGGCCGAGCAGCTGCATCCAAGCCATACATCACCAAGTGCAATGCAAAGCGCCGAATCAGTGGTGTAAAGCACGCCGCCACTGGACTCTAGAGCAGTGGAGGCGCCTTCTCTGGAGTGACGAATCGCGCTTCTCCATCTGGCAATCTGTTGAAGGGGTCTGGGTTTGCCGGTCGCCAGGAGAACGATACTTGTCGGACTGCATTGTGCCAAGTGTAAAGTTTGGTGGAAGGGGGATTATGGTGTGGGGTTGTTTTTCAGGAGCTGGGCTCGACCCCTTAGTTCCACTGAAAGGAACTGGGAATGCTTCAGCATACCAAGACATTTTGGACAATTCCATGCTCCCAACTTTGTGGAAACCGCTTGGAGCTGGCCCCTTCCTCTTCCAACATGACTGTGCACCAGTGCACAAAGCAAGGTCCATAAAGACATGGATGATGGAGTCTGGTGTGATGAACTGGACTGGCCTGCACAGAGTCCTGACCTCAACCCCATAGAACACCTTTGGATGAATTAGAGCGGAGACTGAGAGCCAG